>NC_042294.1:12120131-12170131 GCF_901000725.2 Takifugu rubripes | reverse complement strand
GTTTACCCTAACCCTCATGCTGCTCTAAAGTGACGCAGCTCCTCTGGAATGGCTTAAACACTGATGACCCACATGACCATAAAGCCACATGTTCAGGAATGTGACTTTCATGGTGTCACACACATGAACCCTCAGGCAGCACCACCATCTGCTCCTCTGTGATTGGACCACAACTTTAAATAAGACTCGTGGACTCGGAACAAAGCTCGAGCGGAGGTGAGTCGGAAACAATCAGTACAGCCTCTTGTTCAGATTCAAGGACTCGACCCGCTCGTGCTTGTTCAGACTCGTGGACTCGACCCGCTCGTGCTTGTTCAGATTCGAGGACTCGACCCGCTCATGCTTGTTCAGACTCGTGGACTCGACCCGCTCATGCTTGTTCAGACTCGAGGACTCGACCCGCTCATGCTTGTTCAGACTCGTGGACTCGACCCGCTCATGCTTGTTCAGACTCGTGGACTCGACCCGCTCGTGCTTGTTCAGACTCGAGGACTCGACCCGCTCGTGCTTGTTCAGACTCGTGGACTCGACCCGCTGATGCTTGTTCAGACTAGTGGACTCGACCCACTCATGATGTTCTGATTTATTCTGCAACACTGGGAAAGACACACTGGGAACGTTGCTCAGAGACGCAGCTCTGGAATATTCTGGAATATTCTGGAATATCCTGGCAGACTGACAGTGGACATATACATAATGAGGCTAAACTTTAAAACAATGAATATTTCATTTCAAAGCATTTTCATTTCCAAACATCAAAGCACATTAAGGTCTCACACAAGGTGGAGGAGCTTTATTCACTGAGGGAATAACAAATGGGATCTTGAAGACAATCTCATTTTAGACGTGTTGTTTAGCGTAATTAATATTATGGGCTGTTATGACACTCGTCTCTTTGCATTTGCACTCACAGTGACCTCAAATTCCTGTTCTATGTTCTAACATGGTTCCACAACCCTTGAGGAGCCTTTTATATCAAAGCTCCAACAGCACTGGCATGAAATGTCCCAGTATAACCAGTCCATTATCCTCTCTGTCCCAATAGAACCAGTCCATTATCCTCTCTGTCCCACTAGAACCAGTCCATTATCCTCTCTGTCCCACTAGAACCAGTCCATTATCCTCTCTGTCCCACTAGAACCAGTCCATTATCCTCTCTGTCCCACAAGAACCAGTCCATTTATCCTCTCTGTCCCACAAGAACCAGTCCATTTATCCTCTCTGTCCCACTAGAACCAGTCCATTTATCCTCTCTGTCCCACTAGAACCAGTCCATTGTCCTCTCTGTCCCACTAGAACCAGTCCATTGTCCTCTCTGTCCCACAAGAACCAGTCAATTTATCCTCTCTGTCCCACAAGAACCAGTCCATTATCCTCTTTGTCCCACTAGAACCAGTCCATTATCCTCTCTGTCCCACTAGAACCAGTCCATCTATCCTCTCTGTCCCACTAGAACCAGTCCATTATCCTCTCTGTCCATTAGAACCAGTCCATTATCCTCTCTGTCCTAGTAAAACCAGTCCATTATCCTCTCTGTCCCACAAGAACCAGTCCATTATCCTCTCTGTCCCACAATGTGATCATTTAGAGATATAACGATGCTAACTCTTTCCTAAAATTAGCATTGTTGGTTGGATTTATGTGATACTCTTCTTAAAAAATGAAGTTTTTGCCATATCTTTAAATTGGCTGTTGGCTGCACCTCTGCAGGACGTCTGAACCGTCCTGGATGGGACCAACCTGCCACAGCTTGACCCACTTTCCTGAGCGCTGTTCGATACAGTCATTAGCCTAAAGCATTTCTTAATTCCATTTGGCCCTAAGCTAAAGATCTCTTTATTGATCGCAATGGTTTGACTTTTTCAGAGTCAAGTCTTATTTTAAATGGCAGCTAAAGCAGAGGATGAATGTGGAAAACATCTTTTACACCTGAGGGTTTAGTCTGTGTGTTCCATCAAGTCAAAGGTTAAAAAATAATGTAAAAAAGCAAAAAACGGAACTCTCTTTGATATCCTGTTTTGAGGGATATGAGATGAATGTGTGAAGATGATCAACCTGCAGCAGGAAATACGTCGTTGTTCTTAAAAGTGCCGTCACGAGGTGGACTCACAGACTCACTGCCTGAGAAATCTCATCGCCTTGGTAACAGAAAGCATCTGACAGCCGTATTCAAAGTGCATCACAGTGCCTGTATGAGACAACGGTGACTCAAATATTGTACATTTTCCACAGAAGAATGATCAGAAAGTTGCATTAGATTTCCTGGTTCTTTGTGTTGCCTTCAGGAACGTTGTGGTTTCCTAATGAAGTCACATTACTCGCGTCCACAGGTCCTCCACAGGGCAGAGACCCAGAACCTGTCATGGTGCTGTCCTTTATTTATTGAAACTATTTCTAATGTTCTTATTCCAATTTACTGTTTTTACATCTGGCGCTGAGCTCCAACACACTAGAACTTCTGCTGGTCCTCAAGTCCTCTGATGTCAGACAGAGGTGATGATGTCAGATGGACACGTGAGCAGACATGATGATGTCAGACAGAGGTGATGATGTCAGATGGACACGTGAGCAGATGTGATGATGTCAGACAGAGGTGATGATGTCAGATGGACACGTGAGCAGACGTGATGATGTCAGACAGATGTGATGATGTCAGATGGACACGTGAGCAGACGTGATGATGTCAGACAGAGGTGATGATGTCAGATGGACACGTGAGTAGACGTGATGATGTCAGACAGATGTGATGATGTCAGATGGACACGTGAGCAGATGTGATGATGTCAGACAGAGGTGATGATGTCAGATGGACACGTGAGCAGATGTGATGATGTCAGACAGAGGTGATGACGTCAGATGGACACGTGAGCAGACGTGATGATGTCAGACAAGAGGTGAGGATGTCAGATGGACACGTGAGCAGATGTGATGATGTCAGACAGAGGTGATGACGTCAGATGGACACGTGAGCAGACGTGATGATGTCAGACAAGAGGTGAGGATGTCAGATGGACACGTGAGCAGACGTGATGACGTCACATGGACATGTGAGCAGACGTGATGATGTCAGATGGACATGTGAGCAGACATGATGACGTCAGACAGAGGTGATGATGTCAGATGGACACGTGAGCAGATGTGATGATGTCAGATGGACATGTGAGCAGACGTGATGATGTCAGATGGACACGTGAGCAGACGTGATGACGTCACATGGACACGTGAGCAGACGTGATGATGTCAGATGGACATGTGAGCAGACATGATGACGTCAGACAGAGGTGATGATGTCAGACAGAGGTGATGATGTCAGATGGACACGTGAGCAGACGTGATGATGTCAGACAGAGGTGATGATGTCAGATGGACACGTGAGCAGATGTGATGATGTCAGACAGAGGTGATGATGTCAGATGGACACGTGAGCAGATGTGATGATGTCAGACAGAGGCGATGATGTCAGATGGACACGTGAGCAGACGTGATGATGCAGCGTACAGCCGGTCAAACGATTCTGCTAACGAGCTGATGGCAACATTACACACAAAGTTGGGTTAATGAACAGGACAAAGCACAGAGCCCACAGACACGTTTAATATGGTGCTAATGGCAACAATATTCAGTTGGTAACGTTTGAATGCAAGAACAAGATCGTCATCATCATCATCATATTAATATCATAATACTGATACAATATTGTCAGTATTATCAGTATTATTATTGTTGTTGTTCTCATCGTAACCATCATCATTATTCTTGTTGTTGTTGTACAAACAGTTTCGCGGCCTCTGATTGGCTCCACTCACCCAACACGTTCGAGGAGGCCGCTTGATTTTTTCCTGGTCTGTACTATTGTTGCCTATGTGGGGGGCTGGAAATGGGAAAGGTGGATTAAACTGGTTCTTAATACTAATCAACATTAACTCTTCATCTTCCCGCATTATGAATACATAATTGAGCGTTTGTGGTTCATGTCTGCACGTATTCAGTCGTAAATTAGCGTTAATTGGCTCTCACCGATGTCTGCACCCCTTCTGCCTCGGTATGATGGTTCAGCTCAAAATGGCCGCGGAGAAGCAGTGGCGCGGGTCGATGCTTTTTCCAGATATTTCTAGAAAATGGAGCTGCGTCGTTTCTGAAGGAGCTTCCTGCTCGTAACCGGACGCCCAGGTGAGGCTCTTCTTCTGTACTCCAGCTGGTGTTTGAGGAGCCTTTTACCGAGCCGAACCGGGCTGGTAGATGCGCTTCCTGCCTCATATCTGCTGTCGCTTTGGGTTTTTCTGTGCACGTACTGAACGGATCAAAGTGCACGTGCACAAAGTGGTTTAAGGACAATATGTCCAGCATGTCATGCACGGAGTGTGTAAAGGTGTGCACGTCGGTGTGTGTGAGGCGGAGCAGGCCTGTCGCTACGCCTACAGCTGTGCAACACACATACACACACACACGCACGCACACACACACACTCACACACACTCACACACCATAACGTCACCAAGCCAGGATTCCCCTGTCAGAGTTGTGACAGGTCATATTTCAGATGCATTTTGTGTGTGGTTATTAATCTATAATAGAAGGTTAGTAGGTGAGTAGAAGGTTAGTAGGTTAGTAGAAGGGATAGTAGGAGGTTAGTAGGTTAGTAGAAGGTTAGTCATTTTTCGTGACAGTTGATCAATAAGCTCTGCAGCTATAATCATTTGGTGAATATTAGTCATTCCACTTTTGAACAACAATACTAGTTAGCTGTGTCAGCAACGCGCCACTTTAGCCTCCCGTGCACGTATCTGTGCTACATTAATATAGTTATAATATTGTTATTGCTCAGTTTCTTTGGAAATATCTGTTATTCAACAGTCTAGTTTGAGATATTGAGGTTTGATTTGGAACATGTCAGATGTCAGACAGCTCGATGAGTTATCCTAAACCATGAGGAGCTTCCAGCGGTGCACACCTTCAAAGACCTTCAAAGACCTTCAAAGACCTGCTGCGTCTGGCCAACGTGCACGCTCAGACCCAACTTCCACGACACCTCCTCTCCTGGCCAACGTGCACGCTCAGACCCAACTTCCACCACACCTCCTCTCCTAGCCAACGTGCACGCTCAGACCCAACTTCCACGACACCTCCTCTCCTGGTCAACGTGCACGCTCAGACCCAACTTCCACGACACCTCCTCTCCTGGCCAACGTGCACGCTCAGACCCAACTTCCACGACACCTCCTCTCCTGGTCAACGTGCACGCTCAGACCCAACTTCCACGACACCTCCTCTCCTGGCCAACGTGCACGCTCAGACCCAACTTCCACGACACCTCCTCCTGGCCAACATGCACGCTCAGACCCAACTTCCACGACACCTCCTCCTGGCCAACATGCACGCTCAGACCCAACTTCCACGACACCTCCTCTCCTGGCCAACGTGCACGCTCAGACCCAACTTCCACGACACCTCCTCCTGGCCAACATGCACGCTCAGACCCAACTTCCACGACACCTCCTCCTGGCCAACGTGCACGCTCAGACCAAACTTCCACGACACCTCCTCTCCTGGCCAACGTGCACGCTCAGACCAAACTTCCACGACACCTCCTCTCCTGGTCAACGTGCACGCTCAGACCCAACTTCCACGACACCTCCTCTCCTGGTCAACGTGCACGCTCAGACCCAACTTCCACGACACCTCCTCTCCTGGTCAACGTGCACGCTCAGACCAAACTTCCACGACACCTCCTCTCCTGGTCAACGTGCACGCTTCATGTCTCGCTCATCGCTGACGCAGCAATTTTTCCTTTGTTAAAATGGAATTTTCCTCTTTATATGTGTTAAAGTTTAGATTCTCCGATGTTTTGCTTTTATCACAGATCAAAGATCTTTCTATTCCATTGATGAAGAGATTAAAATATTCCAGTTTTTAACTAAAACCGTTCCTGACCTGCCACTCGTGCACGTGTTGGGTTTGTGCTGTGATGATGATGATGGTGATGATGATGGTGATGATGATGATGATGATGATGGTGATGATGATGGTGATGATGATGATGATGGTGATGATGATGGTGATGGTGATGGTGGTGGTGATGATGATGTTGAAAAATACAAACAAGTGTGACTGAGGAGGTTTTATCTGTTTTTTTGTCCAAACTGTCCGATTTGGCCTTTAAATGTTCACCAATAACCCAAAGTTAGCAACTGTTGCTTTGATCTCCGTATCATCAGCATTTTGGGCTGGTGAAGCTGAGGCCTCACTCCAAGCGTGAGTTATTCAGCCGTGGTTTCTTCCTCTCAAAGCTGGGGAACGTGCACGTTGTAGGAGACGAAGTGTGCTCAGATGCTTGAGAGGTGTCTGAAGGTTGTTTGTTCACGTGCTGGCCTGCGGTTGATGTGTCAAGTGTCCATCAACAGGATGCTGATCGAGCTGCTCTCCAGCCGTATTGGGTCCCCAGAACTGCCCGGCCCGGCCCGGTGGCCCAGGCAGAGGCTCCAGCTAAAGCTAGCCACACAGTGCTAACGGCAGCACGGTCCACGTTGGCCATCAGCAGGAGGAGCACATGGTGGTGTGGAAATGGTCCGTCCCTGTAAACAGGCTGGTTCTGTTGGTGTTGGCCAGTGGCTCCAACACGGGTCCACACAAGGGGACGAGGGAAGATGCTTGTCTAACGTTTCCACACATCGTCGTGTGGATCATGTTTCCATTAACCCTCGTTACATCAGGAAGAAACCAGTTTGGATATTTGCCACCTCTCCCCGTCATCGTGCTGCTGCCTGGTTCCATCTTCTCTCGGTGGTACCGGGTTCCAACACTGGCCTACTTTTGTACATTTTAGAAGCTTCAAAGTTCAAATGCAGCTTTTTCATCTGAAAGTCTTTGGTGCTCTTCAGCCTAATTGGAAGCAAAGCTGTGGTCTTTGTGTGGTCGTGTCTGCTGTTGTGTCTCTTCTGAGTGCTGCAGAGGCATCAGAACAGCGAAAGTGCATCTCAGCTCTGAATAATGGATGGACGCCATATTGTGGATGGAAAAGTGAGGATGTGGCTTTGGATGCTCTGCTGAGCCGTCGCTCCTTTGCTGCTTAATTGCTGCTTTTGCTCCACTCAAGGTTCCATCGAATTAATGAGAATGCCTTGAAAATGTGAGTTTTCCACTAAATGCTGCAGCAGCTGGAGCAGCTCCAGACGATTTTAGCATAAGAACCCCTGTATAGCAGCGGTTGCTAAGCTAACGGCCATTCCGCGTGTGTGCTGATGCATTCATGAAGCATCGGTCAGGACCAACTGGACCATCACTGTGTTCTGCTGCAGCTCTGGAGTCAGTGTTGGACTTAGGAACGTCGTGGAACATGGGAATTGTAGGTGGGTACCGGGACCAGCATGGTCCGCCGCCCTGGAGGCTCACCGACAGGAAAAGCCTGATCCTGATCTGCTCTGGCAATAAATGGAGACATTTCAGAAGAATGTCTGGATATATTTCTGCTTGTCCTGTTTGGCTCTTTACATCCAGATATTTCAAATATACTAAAAATATGAGCACGTTTGGGTTTTTGTTTTCCCCCTAAAGTCAACGTGCAATCTGAAACCAAAGGCCATCTTGTAATTTCTTGGTTAATTTTCGGCGGTGGCGCATGGACGGACTCACTTCCCCCCCCCCCCCATCCCACAGCTATGATTTAGGCGTCAGGCTGCTCTCGCTCCCTCCCCGTTCTGGATCAGGTTACCCTGCCATTACTTAGTGGTCGCCCCCACGAGGGTGCTGTGTGTCAGGCTGAGTGGAGCCTCGCTGCCTCCCTCTCGGCCCTGCAGACTGGAGCCGCTCACCACAGACGCCCCTGGTCAGTGGACTTGCTCCAGCTGTGGCAGCTGTGCGCCAGAGTGCAGCTCGCTGGAAACGTTCACTTTCTGCTCATGTTTGCAAAGTCTGAATCTTTTAAATGAACTTAAAGAAAACTCTCCTTAGATCCGAGTTTTTTGTACATATATTAGGATTAAAAAAAAAACCTTTTAATTGGATTTTTATAAACTCACTCAATTCTAAATGTAATAAGCGATATGAATTATTACTTAATTTGTCGTCGATGTGTAAAACATGTATAACATAAGCTCCCCCTGGTTACCCCCCGGGCTCTGGTGGAGGCAGAACTCTGTCCTGACACATTACTGTCCTCGGAGCGCTCATGCTAAGCTAATCCTCTGTAACTGAAGGGAGCCAGTGTTGTGGTTCATCTCTGTTTTACAGTAATGAGGCTGCTCAGCAGACAGCAGAGCACCACTGGGGGGGGGGGGGTATTACTGTAATATCGATAAAACTGCATCATATGCTGCCTGTTTCAGATTTGATCTGTGCTGTTTAGGCTAAAGAAAGAAGAGTCCCGTATCATTAGCAACCGACCTGCCTGCGTCTGTCAGACAGACGGACGGACGGACTTCCATGAACTCTGAAAGTGTTGTAATCCAGGATTTGGCTGGTTTGAGAGCAGCGATAGCAAAGGTTCAGCATGTAGCTGTCAGTGCTAAATGATGGCTTATTTCCTGTCAGATGGTAGTGAGTTAATAGCTAGCAGCTGCTTTGGTCCTTTCATGCTCGTTCATGTTAGCCAGCTGTTCTTCCACATTAGCTAGCACGCTGGACACCAACTGCTCCTGTCCTGTGTGGAGGTGCTTTAGCATGAAGGAGAAATCCTCCCTAAAGGTGAACATTGATATGTTTGTGTGACTGTTTTATTCCCCCTGTTGTGGCTTTCTTATCTGATTGGCTAAACACTCCATTGATTAGCACAGGTTGAGGAGCCGTATTGATCGCAGATGCTGACAGTTGATCTTTCATTGAAACCTTTAAATCATTGGTTTGGAATGTAATCAAATATTGAAATGATCTTTCGGCAGATGCTAATGTTACTGCTCTGGATGTAGGAAGATCTCCAGGTTTGAATGGAAACACCTTTAGGAAAGACTTTCCCACTTACTGGTTCAGTGCTTTAAACCCAGAACCATTGGCTTTTGAATCACAGCTAATTAAGCATGTAATTAAGATCAGAAGCTGGCTATATGCTTAAGAGAAGACACAGCTCCAGAGGAAACCTTCATGACAGCAGACTGTCCTCATTGGTTGTCCCGTCTCTTAAACGTGAGCCAATGTTCATCATGGACTCGCTCTCCATGTTCTGGATGGATGTGGGGCGGCCTGGGATCGGTCCACGCCGGCCCAGCACTGGGATCGGTCCACGCCGGCCCAGCACTGGGATCGGTCCACGCCGGCCCAGCACGTCCTGGCTGCGTCCTGCTTCTCCATGATGGATCACCGAGCGGTGTGTAACGAGGACTTTTATCCTCTCTGCTCACAAACAGCCTGTCGGCTTGATGGATGGATCCTTTATTCTGCTGCTGTCAGCAGGTCTGGGGCTGTGCTCATCATGTTAGCTTTGCTAGCTGTCACCTCCTCCTAAGTGTTGCATCTTTTCTTTGATGTCCTCGCTGGGCTGGGCTGGGTTGGGTTGGGGGGAGTTAGGGTTACTACATTACTACTGTTAACTAGCTTCACTGGACGTGCGCTCACATGCGCGCTTGATAACAGATTGGTGGTGGGTCCATTCTGTGTTGAACTCCTCGCTTTAGGATAGTTAAGACAGGCCAGTTAGGGTTAGTCTAGTTAGGGTTAGGGTTAGTCTAGTTTTAGGGTTAGGGTTAGTCTAGTTAGGGTTAGGGTTAGTCTAGTGTTAGGGTTAGGGTTAGTCTAGTTAGGGTTAGGGTTAGTCTAGTTGTAGGGTTAGGGTTAGTCTAGTTGTAGGGTTAGGGTTAATCTAGTTAGGGTTAGTCTAGTTTCAGGGTTAGGGTTAGTCTAGTTTTAGGGTTAGGGTTAGTCTAGTTTTAGGGTTAGTCTAGTTGTAGGGTTAGGGTTAGTCTAGTTGTAGGGTTAGGGTTAGTCTAGTTAGGGTTAATCTAGTTAGGGTTAGTCTAGTTTCAGGGTTAGGGTTAGTCTAGTTAGGGTTAAGGGTAGTCTAGTTTTAGGGTTAGTCTAGTTGTAGGCTTAGGGTTAGTCTAGTTGTAGGCTTAGGGTTAGTCTAGTTAGGGTTAGTCTAGTTTCAGGGTTAGGGTTAGTCTAGTTGTAGGCTTAGGGTTAGTCTAGTTAGGGTTAGTCTAGTTTCAGGGTTAGGGTTAGTCCAGTTAGGGTTAGTCTAGTTTTATGGTTAGGGTGTAAAAGTGGTGGTTCCCGTGTTTCCGACAACGTCTTCTGTGGTTTACTTTTATTCCCTTTTAAGGTCGTGGTGGGAGGGGCTTTTATTTGTAATATTTCTAGTATCAACCTTTGTGACAGCAGAATGTATCCGTCAGGGTTGGGGTTAGGCTTCAGGTTAGCGTGAAAAAACAACGAATAACTTCCTCTTTGCCTTCCTGTCAGGCAGGAAAGGGTTACTCTCCATGTTTCCTGTCAATTCCCAGAGCTCCAGCAATATTCCCATTGCTTTCTGGATGTTAAACATTCCCAGGCTCCTATAACCTTCCAGCTTCCCTCAGCCATCCAATAGCTGTCCCAGGTGAACGAGTGGGCGAGCCTCCTGTTTTTTAAGGATAAAATCTCTGACAAGGGGCGGAACATGGGAAAGCGTTCCTTGTGTGCATTCCGTTGAGTTGGAGTAAGGCTGTGGGAAAGCATGTTTTCCCATCCAGGGTTGTTTCGAAACAGCTCGCGAGGCCTGATGGAATAAATCTAAACAGGAGTCACCTTGAGGAACCAGGTCTTCAGCTTCTCGAAATCTGGGTCAACATTTGATCATTTCTTCAAATCTTCCCGATCGACAGCTGAGTTCTGTTATCGGCTCTGAGTCCGTCAGCCTTCCTTTCGGATTGAAACTCCATCCTTGCGTGGGGGGAGAGCATCGATGTGACCCAAGAGCCGAGCTGGGCCAGGCCAGGCTATATTTAGCCCAGCAATGGCGAGGCTAATTGCCCCTCCAGGCCTAATCGTTTCCACGCTATGCAGCTCACAGCAACTGCAGCGGAGGCCAAACACCCACTAACCTGATGTTAAGGAGACGTCGGCATCAGTGTGGCTGTCAGGGATGAGACTAATTAGCACCACATCCTCCCTCCTTGGGCGCCATTAGACCCCAGAGTTCTGTTGTTGTGAGGGTCCGGCATTGTGCTGGGAACTGAATCTGATTTCTTGCTCCTTCCAGTGATGTCAATAGTCTTGGCGCGTCCTCCTCATACGGAGGTTGTCTCCAGTTCATCCCTGCCTTTGATGCCTGCCTCAGCAATCCCCTGGGAATGATAAATCCCTCCTCCAGCTGGCTGGGATCCTCTATGTGGGCCTAACCTGGACGGCACCGAGCACAAATCCACCACCAACCTGATAAAGCTCATCCCGCTCCGCCGTGGCGTTGGTGGAAAACTGAACTTTCAGTTATTTCTCTTAAACCACCCCCTGCTCAACGCCTGTTGGTGTCCAGCTGCACTGTTTCCTGTGTGGTTTCTGTCCAAAGTTCGGTCCAGGTTAAACAAGGGACACGGTGGGTCGGGGGGTGGGGGGGGGGCGTGGCCAGGATCACGTGTTTTCAACATGAATTCCCAAAAGCATCCTGGAAAACCTGACGAGCCTTTTTATATTTGTGTCATGTAACCTTCAGTTATAGAAGAAAGTGGTTTCGTCATTTTCAAATGTTGTGTAGTAATTACAGAGTCCAGCCTCGTGTGTCTGGGGCCCAACAACCAATGAGGACGTTGGTCTGCATCGAGTCGTCTTAACTACATGCGCGGTTTTTTGTGTGTCACAGAAAGATTTAAAGACTTTCCTTTATTAAATCCTTCCAAAAGAGCCTGGTTCAGCCACCCTACCCCTACCTGTATAATGGGGGTTCTGACAGACTCGGGTCTGCTTGACCACCTCTGAGGATGAGGCCACCACGCTCAGAAAGGTGGACGATGATGGCCGAGCCGGGTCAGCCCCATCGTTCACCAGACACAGATGTTTCTGAGGATGCTTTGGCCCGCTAGAAGCTAAAGAACGAAGATAGAAGATGAGCGTTCTTTTCAGACATTAACCGTTAGGTCCGATTCATAGAGATAAAGGTGAAAGACAGATGATAGCAGCGTTTGTTGCTAACCCTTCTGGTGGTGCTAGGTAATGCTAATGTTGTTCTTTTGGCTTATTCAGATAATGGGGACATTAAGTTCATGTCCTAGCAATAAAAATCCGGATGTTTCAGTTGCTGATTGTGCATCCAGCCACCACAACAGAGTGGGTCTTAATTGGATCATCTTTTTTCATGTGATTACCAAAGTCATCACTCGGTAGTCATCAGGTGTGTGGAAGTCAGCAGGTTTGACCTCCGTTATCTCCTGGTTCTGAAGGGATCACGCTGGTATGTTCTATGTACTCCTGCTGCTGCCCAGAGCTTCCCCATTAACAGTGATGCTTAGCTAGCACGTTAAGAGCCCACAGCCAAAGGATGTTTCCAGGGTTTGGTCTCACTGGAGCCTCCGTGAGGCTTATTTGCTGTTCAGCTTTGGCCCGTTGAACAATAATGACAAAAGAACAGTCAAGCATATTATGACGAGATGTCGATTGGCTAGTATAAACTAGCCGATTTTCGCTATGCTAAAATAAATCCTGTCCATTTATCCTGTCTTTGAAACAACTGTGGCCGCTACAGTAAGTCTGCATTCGTACATGAGTGAGACCCAACAGACCCGTCTCCTCGTGCCTCTGTTTTTATTTGAAATATTCAAATAAAAATGAAAAGAAACCCTTTGAAAGGGTTACCTACTTTTTTATTTCATCGTAGCCCGTGACGTTTATCGTCAGGCTTTTTTCTTTGACCGTGTGTTTAGTGCAGGAGAAACAAGAGACTCAAAAAGGACCATAAGGAAAAACATCTTGTCTCATTATTGGGGAAATGTTCCTCCTTCCTGCTGCCAAAGATAAATGTTCTGCAGTTATTATAGAAGAAGAAGGTAGCTAAAAAACTCCAGTGATCCTGACATGATACAGAACTACAGAAAATATGTCGATGAGGAAAATGGCTTGAAGGTCAAGATGCTTTAAAGCAACGAACAATCACTTTTCATGTTGGGGAGACTGAAGGTGCAGTCATTTCTGCATGGTTCCAAATGTTAATATTCCCACTGGGTCCTGATATTCCAGTAATGTAGCTAAGGTGAAGCAGGTGGAATATCTCCGTCACATTACTAATGATGGTGAAACACTTCTAAGTTTTCTATATGTGTTAAATGGTGTCTGTTCTACAGCTGCAGAATCTTGAGGATCCAGGTTGGACTGTGCACGTGTGGGAGGGGGGGGGTCTGGCAGGCTGTGGGGGGTCTCTGGGCTGCTCTGATAGTGCTGGTTCCTCTGCGGCTCAAACATGCTGGATAACAACACCTGCCTCAGCCCACTCTGATCTCTGGCCAGCATGAAGTGATCCAGTATCTCTGCTGCCAGGACCTGGACCGAGCTAAGACATAGCTGTGTTTGATTGGTGGAGAACATCGTCACATGTTACGTGGGCTTGGTAATACCGCACACCCTGCCTCAGCCTGGAACCACCCTCAGAGAATAAACCCCCCCTTTCATTCCCCTTCATCTCGTCCCCCCCCCCGTACGCACTCTTTCGTCTCCTTTGTCAGATCCACTGGGTGTGATTTTTAGTGTGTTACAGTGAGTCCTGCAAGGGGAACCTTGAGGGTCTCAGTGGGATCAATTTAGAAAGGATGCTCCTATCTCTCCTCCTCTTCTTGGCCCTCTTGGCTCATTGGTTCTGTTCATCAGGATTGCAGGCTTTTGATCTCACCTCCTTCCCCCACAGCCCACCACCCTGTTACTGATGCTCAAAGTTTTTGTCAGAGCTCATCTCCAAAAAAAAAAGAATCTGCTCCACTTTCTGCGAAATGAGCCCCTTTCAGAGCGCCTGTGAAACAAAGTTTCACCCTCACAGGACGCCACTCTTTGAAGATGTGACGTGGGCTCTCCAGGTAGCTGCCAGGTGCAGAAGTTTGATGGCCCTTGGTGGGCACCAAGTCTGGTGGTCTTTAGGCTGTTTCAAGGCAAAGTTGCTTTGGGGCCGGGGGGTTCTCAGGGTCCAGATGTAGAGGACAGATGTTTTAAAGCGTGGAGTCGTATTGGAGAGGAGCGGAGCTCTTGGATTTAGAGGGAACTGCTGATCCAGACAGGTCTTTGGTGATGAATAATTCATACAGGTTATGAGTGGAGTAAACTCTGCAACTGTCCCTTTCCAGTAGAGCATGAGTGTGGTGCGCATGTCCGTCATTGAACTACCCAAATAATTGGTCAGTCCTTCCTTGATTGAATGATTTAGCATTCTATGCCATTTGTTGAAAAGCCTTTTCTGACATACCGCTTGGTCAAAACGACCGTTATGGCTCTTGTCACCACATGAAGTTCTCCTTCAGTCCATTTCTCGTGTAAATTGGGTCATTTAATAACGGAAGGGATCAAAACTCAGCCAGAGTTTATACCGAGCCAGAGAACGTCCGACCTCTTTCCTGCAGGTCGCTTTTTTGATTGCACTTCTTGGTGAGGCCTCGTCTTTCCTTGTTTCCCGACTTGATCAAATCCGGATGAAGCAGCAGCGAGGGCCTGAGATGTGCCCTGTGAGCGCCTGCCACCCCTTATTTTAGGACTCCTGGGTCCCCTGGTGATGACATCATTGGAGCGGTCCGGCACTAATTGAGCTTTAATGCCAGAGTGGAGCAAGCGGGGCTGTAATTTTCCCGCCCTGGCCTGGAAAAGAGAAAACAGCCTTTCATGTGGTCTGTTCTAATTCAGGTTGCAGCTGTGGGACACCTCACACTTCTGTCTTTCTCATTCTACAAATTTAAAAATATGGCAAAGGCTTCTTATTTCTGAAGGAATCCAGGGATGTGTCGGCCTTCGCTAAAGTTACACGAAGACAATTAGTCCAGAATTCTCAGTATTTTGAATTTTACATTTGCCGTTATTTGAATAACATATTTTAAATATATATCCACCCTGTTACCTCTGAAGAAGTATGAATACTAGCATTATATTCAGATTTTTGATGTGACGTTCCCTCTAAAAAACAAGGAGCCGGACGTCCCCTGGAGCTGTTGCCTGCTGACAGTTCCAGCCCCCCCTCCCTCTGTGGAGCTGGGATCAGGGAGGTTCTGTTCATGCAGACTGAAGCCGAACAGATCCAACACGGCGTGGGGCCCAGGAGCTTTGTGTCCAGTACCAGGAGTGTCCATGTTCTAGACTCTGCTCTGAAGAACCATCTTTACATCTTTACTGTTGAAGCCTGAAGAGGCTGCTGGAGCTAAACACTAAAGCGTGACCACAGTTTAGGAATCAAGTTTCATTTGAACACAGTCTCCTTTTTGACTCTAAAGGCTGAGGAATTGGGCCTTCTCGGATTTTTCAGAACTGCTTTGAAGACTTTTGAGCCAATAACGCCTGATTGTGCTGGAAAGTTTCTTGAGGTAGTGGTTGGGTGTTGATATTATTTAGGCATTTTGAATTATGTGTTCAAAAAATGCTGATACTTAATGTAACTTGTCACTCCTTCGCCGTCCGTGTGCTGCCGCTTATGTACACACTTATGAAGGAGAAGAAAACTCCTACAGGCCTTTTATGAGACGTAGATGCACAACTCTAGAATCTGAGAAGCTGGGTGAAAAGGTCAGCTTAATGGTGATGTGAGAAGAAAGTTGGAGAACATTATGGAAGAAATGATGCTTGAACAGAAATGGAGACGGGAACAGGGAACCGCAGCCGGTGCTGGAAGAAGCTGCCCACCACATTCAGATCCAAGTAGGTGCTCCCAGGCCAGCCTGGAGACCTCATCCCGAGTCCTCCTGCAGCCTCTTTCTCTCTTGGCTGTGCCCGGAAAACCTTAGCCGAGAGGCTTCCTGATCCGATGCACCAACAGCTCATTCCACTTTTCTAAGCACAGGCACAGCGGTTCTACTGGGTACCTGCAGGGTTCTACTGGGAACCCGCAGGGTTCTACTGGGTACCCCCAGGGTTCTACCGGGAACCAGCAGGGTTCTACTGGGTACCTGCAGGGTTCTACTGGGTACCTGCAGGGTTCTACCGGGAACCAGCAGGGTTCTACTGGGTACCTGCAGGGTTCTACTGGGTACCTGCAGGGTTCTACTGGGTACCTGCAGGGTTCTACTGGGTACCTGCAGGGTTCTACTGGGTACCAGCAGGGTTCTACTGGGTACCTGCAGGGTTCTACCGGGTACCTGCAGGGTTCTACTGGGTACCTGCAGGGTTCTACCGGGTACCTGCAGGGTGCTACCGGGAACCAGCAGGGTTCTACTGGGTACCTGCAGGGTTCTACCGGGAACCAGCAGGGTTCTACTGGGAACCTGCAGGGTTCTACTGGGAACCCCCAGGGTTCTACCGGGAACCAGCAGGGTTCTACTGGGAACCAGCAGGGTGACCCAATCCCTAAGGGAGAGTGCTGACTTCCTGAAAGGGAAATGATATCCGTGGTCTCCTTCTGTCCGTCACTACCCAAGGGTGGGAATGGAGATCAACTGGTGAATCAGGAGCTTTGGGGTAGTTTTACTCCAAAAGTGGGCAAGATAATAAAGCCCCAAATGCTCGCTCACGCTGACGGCTAGCCCTCATGACTGCATGTTTCATGTGTGTGTGCGTGTGTGTGTGTGTGTGTGGGTGTGTTATTTCTCCTCTCAGGACTCTTAAGATATATGTCTTATTTTTATTTTATTTATCTTATTCTAGTGTGGTCTTCTTTATGTTGAATGTCGCAGCGTCTCACCAAGACAAATTCCTAGTTTGTGTAATACTGTGTATTACATGAACAATGGCAATAAACCTGCTTCTGATTCTGATTCTGATTCTGATTCTAAGAAAGGATTCTTCTTTTTTATCTTAGAAAATCATTTATAATTGATTATCACTCCTTTGGTAAATTCTCTTCATAACTGTTTAATTAGTTTTTAATTTGCCAGTTTTTAATTGTTATCATTGCTAACAATAGTAGCAACGACATGATGCTTTTTATCATTATAACATGTTTTTGCCTGTTATAATGGGTGATTCCCATTTTAATGAAGGATTTGCTAATAATCGGATCATGATAAATGAATCAGATGAGCTTTTTCAAGTCATTAAATCCAAAATGAGTAAATAATTTTACCAAATGACCTCGCTGAGGTGTGTCGCTGCACGTTTCACTCCCGCGTTCGATGCCCTAAACTCTGCTCAATAATTCATCCACACAACTACCGCTGTTTTGAATATGCACTTAAAATTCCTTTCCTGTGCACATTTTGTCTGCATTTGTGCACGGTGGTGTGTGTGCACGTGAGTATCTGAGGAGCTGAAACAAAGGAGGTGTCAGAGTGAATTAGTGCCCCCCACCATTGAGTACCCGGAGAGCTTCTGGATGCACCACAGGTTCTGCTGAATTGCCCATGAATGCCCCCCCACCACGACCACCTACATTCAAGAGACATCCCAACAAGGTTGTTGGAAGAGGATAAAGCGTGTTAAATGAATAATTTACACATAAGAGCACTCCTTATTTATTTAATGTGGCTGAACGCTCCTGAGTGGGCAGACGGTGTCCCAACACGGCAACACAAAGCCTAAACGGGCCCTCACTTGGCTGAGTGCAAGGTCACGCTGACAGGCGATTATAGCTGCTTTGAATTTCTGCTGCTGAAACAGGCCACGCACGGGTTGGAGTCATGGAACTGTGCAGCCCCGCTGGGACTCCGGTAACTCGGATACCTCAGCTTTCAGGAGACTGGTATTCCCTCCGTCCTCAGGAATACACTTTAGCCAATCTCAAACGAAGCCAATATATTTCTCATTAAAATAGATGAAAGCTTTTGGCAAACGAGCCTGGTCCTGCTCAAGGTTTCTTCCTGTTAGGCGGGAGGTTTTCCTTGCCACTGCTTTTTGTTGGGGGTCAGGCCCTGCTGGGAACAAGTTTGATAGTAACAGATGCTGTGTGAATAAAGATTGATTGATTGACAAATGCACAAAACTTGGTCACTTTCCTGAAAGGGGGGGGGGCTGTTTAGTCAGCCTGTGAAGCTTCCTGTTGATTTCACTGAGGTAGTGTAGTGACGAGGCAGCATGGTGATACAGTGATTAGTGATTCATGAGTTCTTGCCTCACAGCAAAAAGGTTGTGGGTTCATTTCCTGGCTGTGCACAGTTGCACGGCCTCCCCTGGCCAGCATGTGCTTCCTCCCACAGTCCAACGGCTGCATTGGGTGAGTCTGGATGCTTTTCCTTTCTATTTTGACACTGTAATGAACAGGCAAGTTGTCCAGAATGTAGCTGCCTCTCACCCAGTACCAGCTGGGTCTGGGTCCCACTAAGGGTTCGGGTTCGAGAGGAGGAGCGAAATGGATGCATGGTGTCGTGGGGGCCTCCGCTTTCATGAGGCTGACAGTTTAAATCTGTCTACTGGACTCTCAGACTATCAGTTGGAATGTGTCAGTGTGAACTCTTGGCACATAATGAGGTGTGAAAATGGCATTATTTATATATATATACATATATATAAATGTCTGTTTTATATATATATATATATACATATATATAAATGCATTATTTAGCAATTCCCTCTGTTTCAAACACATGGCGGTCATTTAACGCAACGCTCGGGTTTGGAAATTTCTTAAGTATCTCAGTTGACTTGTGTTGCTACTTTTATCTCACATATTCACAAGTCATCTGTGACGGAACTCTTTCCTTATGTTTTAACTGTTATTTAAATAATTATGGGATTTTGCTTATCTTGAAAATCTTGCTATAACCATGCTAGGTATTTCAAATTTTACCTCAATGACTTTACACATCCCAAATGTTGATTTGGAGCATGTCCTTTACATGCAGGACGTCTGTTGTAAAGCTGTTTTTCTGGGGACATTTTGCCCTGAAAGTATCTGTAATTTTTGTGTAAGAACAATAAGAAGGGTGGCGCTAAAGCTAAAGCACCTTGCTGTATATGCAGATGATGGATATATTTTCTCACAAAACTGTTTTGTTCAATTATTTCCATGGATTGTCAATGTTTGTGTTTGCAGGGGGAGGGTGGAGAGGAGTGGGACAGGACCACAAGACCATCAGTGAGGAGGCATCATCCAGACGGTAAATACATGTGGTTAAATGAAAGATGGCGAAAGATTTGTAGACTATTGTGTATGAACACAAACCTGTGATCTGGTGATTCACAAAAGAATTTGCAAATCTGCGTTAAATAGGCTGCCAGTCTGTCAGAATGTTACAGCTCGACCAACATTGTGGAACCAATAGTGAGAAGGTCAAATGTGACGGTCACGAACCGTCTGGTCGAGTGTTGAGATGTGCTGCCGTCAGCATCTGACACCTTCAGGATCCACTCTCTGACATCATCTGGTGTGTGTGTGCACGGGTTAGTGTGCGTGTGCACGGGTTAGTGTGCGTGTGTGTCCCAGGAGAATAAAATCCTACAGCTTTCACTGACCTGATTATAAAAATAGCTCGTCTACACAGCCATCACACTCATCTCCGTTCCCCACTGCTACCTCTCGGTGCGGTGATCTCTCGCTCTCTCTTCCATCTTCTCATCAGCATTGATTGTGGCTCTAACATCAGATTAAGAGCTTATTTATCTTGGTACTAAAGGTTTCCATCCATCTGTCACCTCACACTCTGACGCCTCTTCATCGTGACATATCTAGAAGAAGACTATTGAAGCCCCAGCACGCGGGTCCTTTACGGGGTCTTCGGCCTCGTCGTCTCTGCCAGACAAATATTCCATTCATATTTTGCAGCAGCTTTATGTAATATTATGTAATATGCTTCGATTTCTTTCACTTCATCCAGTAAAGCTGTTCTCTTCAGTTTGATGGATTCTTTCAGTCAATATTCCTGTTCTGCTTTTGAACCCGGATACTTTTTGTAAGGTTGTGAGTATATAATGCAGAGAAAGAATAAAAACAACAGCTTTTGACATGCCCATCCTTTTCTTTCTCTCCATATTTGTGCCCAGTATTGAAATGGAAATATGAGAAGGAATAAGGCTGAAATCCCTGCTGTGAATACCATCAGATTACGCAACACCCAGTTGGCGCTCCCCAGCCAGGTTGCTGTCGCTGGTCATTGCCTTTATCCCAAACCCGTCCGCAAGGAGACAGCCGATCTGGCATCAGGCTGCTTTGGGATCCAACTTGACCCGGAGCAGTAAATGTATGATGTCGCACAACTGCACAAGTAGTCAGATGCGACAGTCTTGAATCAATTTGCCCTGAGCTCGGGGTTGCCAGATCAGGCATGAAATCAGATTCAAGTTTGCTCCTTTCTTTCCGGCCTAATGTGGAAACCGAGTAACATTGAGAATGACAGAAAGCAGTTGTGAGTACAGAACAGATGAAGAGAGAAGAGACGACCGGCTACATGTTCCACCTCCAGCTCTCTGTAACCTCAATAAGTTCCCCCAAATCTTTTTGCGACCATAAATCAGCATATGTGCCATAAATTAGGTGTGTTTTCAGAACAAAGATTTGAGGACGCACACACATTCGCACCCTAATCCTACTCAGACACGACCAGCATCACAAGCAGAAGCAAGTGTGACGGCACATGATGTTCTGGCTCCAGCAGCTCTCTAGTGTCTCCATCAGTGTATAAATGGCCATAAATCATAATTATGACATGTGTCTTTGGCTTCAATAAAATACAGCCAAAACATCAGTTTTAACAGTTTGGAGCAAACATGTCTGTGTTATATTAACCTACCCAAACTCTTGTCTTTTTGTGTCACATCGATATTCTTAAAGCGTTTCCCCACTGTTCTGTCCTCTGTACAAGGAAAGCAGCACAAGATTGGATCAGAACCTGTGACTGTGCCTTTGAGCTGGTGTTGAATCAGAAACCGCCGCCTCACACTGACCTGCTTTCACGTATCCAGCCTCACCTCCACAAGAGAAGCTCTACATATTCTTTTGATCTTGCTCTGGCTCCAGCAGCGCGTCATTAAGGAAGTTTGCTGATATTCTTCCGCCCTTTCATTGTGGCTGAACGTCTGTAACGTGCCCCAGTTGATGCCCTTCACTCCTCACTGGCACCTTGAGCCCCCCCCCCCACCGCTGCCCTTCACTTCAAAGCCGGGTTTGCTTTGAAAGGCCCATTCGTATTTGTCCTTCACAACCCAACTGCTATGTTTGTCTGTTGTGGTACCCTTGAGGAGCGAGATCTCCACCAGCCCTTTCGAGCTCGTCTCATGTCCTCCGTACATTGGTGTTTAGCTGTCTCCGAGCTTGTCACGTCCCTGAACCTGCACTAATTAGCATCCCACGCAACACTGCTTATTTACCAAGGTACTGTCAAGAGGGGAGGGGAGGAGAAAGTGAGTAAGACTGGGAACAGGAAGAGAGGGAGAGCTGGTTGAAAGAATCAAAGCGCTGTGAATCTCTTTTGTATGGATGCAGGAGGTAATGATAGTTAGGGAAAGTCAAGAAAGTGGGAGAACTTTCCCGCCTCTTCGGTGCCTCTTCTCAGTGTTTCATCAGAGATGCACAGTGTCTAAAATTAGCAGCCACCAGCTTCCTTCCCTTCTTCTTGGTGCCCCATTCATTTTCTCAACAGGTAGAATGATCATGTGGACCTGGCGTGCAAGTGTTTTAACCTCCCGGCTGAGGATCGTTCCATTAGAAGACCCACATGTAACCCTAACCCTACCCTAACCCTAACTCTCTAACCCTAACTCTCTAACCCTAACTCTCTAACCCTAACCCACATCTAACCCTAACTCTCTAACCCTAACCCTAACCCACATGTAACCCTAACCATAACCATAACCCTAACCCTACCCTAACCCTAACTCTCTAACCCTAACTCTCTAACCCTAACCCACATGTAACCCTAACCCTAACTCTCTAACCCTAACCCTAACCCACATGTAACCCTAACCATAACCCTAACCCACATGTAACCCTAACCCTTACCCTAACCCACATGTAACCCTAACCCTTACCCTAACCCACATGTAACCCTAACCCTTACCCTAACCCACATGTAACCCTAACCCTAACCATAACCATAACCCACATGTAACCCTAGCCCTAACCCTTACCCTAACCCACATGTAACCCTAGCCCTAACCCTTACCCTAACTCTCTAATCCTAACCCTCTAACCCACATGTAACCCTAACCCTAACCCTCTAACCCTAACTCTCTAACCCTAACCCTAACCCTCTAACCCTAACTCTCTAACCCTAATCCTAACCCACATGTAACCCTAAACCTAACTCTCTAACCCTAACCCTAACCCTAACTCTCTAACCCTAACCCTAACCCTAACTCTCTAACTCTCTAACCCTAACTCTCTAACCCTAACTCTCTAACCCTAACCCTAACTCTCTAACTCTCTAACCCTAACTCTCTAACCCTAACTCTCTAACCCTAACCCTAACTCTCTAACTCTCTAACCCTAACTCTCTAACCCTAACTCTCTAACCCTAACTCTCTAACTCTCTAACCCTAACTCTCTAACCCTAACTCTCTAACCCTAACTCTCTAACCCTAACCCTAACTCTCTAACTCTCTAACCCTAACTCTCTAACCCTAACCCTAACTCTCTAACCCTAACTCTCTAACCCTAACTCTCTAACCCTAACCCTAACCCTCTAACCCTAACTCTCTAACCCTAATCCTAACCCACATGTAACCCTAACCCTAACTCTCTAACCCTAACTCTCTAACCCTAACCCTAACCCTCTAACCCTAACTCTCTAACCCTAATCCTAACCCACATGTAACCCTAAACCTAACTCTCTAACCCTAACCCTAACCCTAACTCTCTAACCCTAACCCTAACTCTCTAACTCTCTAACCCTAACTCTCTAACCCTAACTCTCTAACCCTAACCCTAACTCTCTAACTCTCTAACCCTAACTCTCTAACCCTAACTCTCTAACCCTAACTCTCTAACCCTAACCCTAACTCTCTAACTCTCTAACCCTAACCCTAACCCTAACTCTCTAACCCTAACTCTCTAACCCTAATCCTAACCCACATGTAACCCTAACCCTAACTCTCTAACTCTCTAACCCTAACTCTCTAACCCTAACCCTAACTCTCTAACCCTAACTCTCTAACCCTAATCCTAACCCACATGTAACCCTAACCCTAACTCTCTAACTCTCTAACCCTAACTCTCTAACCCTAACTCTCTAACTCTCTAACCCTAACCCTAACTCTCTAACCCTAACTCTCTAACTCTCTAACCCTAACTCTCTAACCCTAACTCTCTAACCCTAACCCTAACTCTCTAACTCTCTAACCCTAACCCACATGTACAAGATAGTGTTTTTGGCTCGGCTGTCAGCAGCATTTTGCCAGTCCTGCTGCAGTTTCAGTCTGCTATTTAGAGACTTTAAGCAGGCACCGCTGTTTCTGCCATAGACGACCTGCTTGTTAGGTGTTTCCATATGGTGGACGTGTGAGCGCAGATGTTGGCCAGTTCCCATCATGCATTTGACGGCATCATTTGGCAGAAACTCCAGGTTGTTTTTTTAACTTGATTGATGAAGCTCCTTTGTGATTTTGGGGTTATCTTGAGTGGCCACAGCCCCACACTGTCTCCATTTGTAGACTGTCCCCTTCACTTCAGACGGGTAGGTGAGGAGATACGGCACCCTCAGCTCGCATTCACAAACGAAGCGTGGCGGGTCAACAAAAGACATGTCCTCCCTACTCAGCCCCTCTCAATTTATTCACCGTTACCTCCCAAGCTACCCTGTAACTACCCTGTAACAGCCCTGTAACAGCCCTGTAACAGCCCTGTAACTACCCTGTAACTACCCTGTAACTACCCTGATTTTTTGGTGTGTAATTAGGTTTATATTATATTATATTATATTATACTATATTATATTATATTATACTATATTTGTACCGTTGGCTTCAGCCAGTAGAATGTGACAGTCATTTAGGCTGAGAGAACAGACCAGCAGCTAAAGCTGCTCACTCTCAATTCCACCACTATTGTAGCACTAACCTCAACTCGTTGATGCCAATTAGTCCTCCGGAGGCTGTGTAGTATTGTCCTTTTAACATCTATTATTGAAGCATCACTTTGGGATGATATATGACTGTTGTATGTGTGGGCAGAGGTCATTGGCTGTTGGGAGCGTACAGCATCAAAGTGCTTTGACTAAGTGCATGTTGAGAGCCTGAAGGTCTGCACTGACCACCACTCTCCACTCTGGAGCTCCCTGGAAGGCTTTGGTCTTATATCACCTTAGAAATGGGGACGAATGTGCAGCTCCTCGATGGTGATCAGCGGTTCCGACAGCCTCCGTCCAGCACCTCACTAGCATGAGCAGCAGGTTAGTGGTGGGTCTCTATATTGATTCAATCTGCATCTCCATGCAGGGCAGAGCAGCAGGATCCTAATTGAAATGGATTTCTCCCGGCATTGATCCGCACAGGTGACAGTAGATGACAGACTGCAGGAATGTGCTACGCCATTGCAACCTTCTCTTTAGAGGACCACATTTTCTAAGAATGTAAATGCAGCAGCTGTTTAGGTTCAAAAGTATGATGAGCACACATAATGTGATTAAAGATCAAAAACAAATGATGTTTTCCAACCGTAGGTGACCCAAACGGGCCCCTACGTAGCAGGAGAGCCTCGAGAGAAGTTCTGCTCTTCCAGCCTTCCTCCTCATTCAAAGCATTTGTACTGCACCTTGTGACCCAGGAATGGTTTTCTAATTATTTTCATTAATTTATTATTACTATTTTTCAAATGTATTTAATGATTGAATTTTTGAATCATCACGTCTTGCGTTGGTCATCATTGAACGACAGATTGCACAACGTCAAAAGACCTAAACATGCTGAAGATAACTGATAAAGAAAGGTTGTAACTAAAAAACAATGTGTGTATGTTTGTGAGACGGCGAGGTGGGTGTGAGAGGGCCCCGACCCCCCGGGATCCGCTCTCTTATCAAGCCCAGATCCTGGCCTTTCATCTGGGCCCAAACCTGGGGGAGGTTGGACCCAACCAGCTTTTTATCAGTCCTCAACACACACACACACGCACACACACACACACACCAACTCCACCTTCTATCCTTGAGCCCCAGATGAGTGTTGCTCTCATTTACAAATGAGATAACAAACCTCATCCTGTGGCACTTTTCTGAACAGGCTCCACATGAGGTCCAAAACTCTCCAGTATAAAACAGGAGTCACTGTATCTTTTTGGGTTTGTCTTGGTTATCAGAGCTGGTTGAGTTGGTCCTGTCCCCTGGAGAGATGCTGCAGTTCCCTCGCTAGCTGCTGGATCAAGCTCAGCACTGCTTTACTGACCCACAACAGCCAGGTTCTTCTGGTTGGTTTTGCCAACCCGTCTGTCTCCCATCCACTGGCCCTACGTGTGACCCAGGTCCGGGTTTGGAGGCCTGCGCGACATCCTATCACTGCGTTTCATCCCATTCCCGGTGAACGGCTCGTTCATCCCGACAGCGGCCCCTTGCTCACCTCTGACCTGCTTCCAACATGAACAGTGAAGATCACCTCTGACCTTCTGCTTCTACCTGAGTCTGCTGAGCCTTCTCTCCCACTCAGACCTCTACAGTCTCTCCACAAATCAGATCTGTGCATCCCCCTGTCCCCGACCTTTGACCCCACTCAGATTAAGGTCCTGAGCATGTGAAACCAACAGGAGGCTGAGTAACATTTGGGCTCGTCTGCCCTTTAAATGCACCGGGCTGCAGCTAATGTTTCATATCGTATATCAGCCACCTTTGATTTAGAAAAAGGCCTTTATTTATAAATGACCTCAAAACGTTTCAGTGAGACTCACTTGTTCTGCAGCCGCAGTAGCAGAAGAAGCTAAGAAGCTAAGCTAAGAAGCTAAGCCCCTAACTTGGGCCTCACCTGGTGACTCTTCACTGCCGTCGATCTGAGCGCACGAGACAGGTTGCACACACACATGGTGACACACACATGGTGACACACACAGAGTAACACACACATGGTTACACACACATGGTTACACACACACAGTAACACACACATGGTTACACACACATGGTTACACACACATGGTGACACACACATGGTGACACACACACGGTTACGCACATGGTTACACACACACGGTAACACACACACGGTTACACACACATGGTGACACACACATGGTGACACACACGGTTACACACACCTGGTGACACACCTGGTTACACACACATGGTTACACACCTGGTGACGCACACCTGGTTACACACACACGGTTTACACACACACCTGGTGACACACACACGGTTTACACACATGGTGACGCACACCTGGTGACGCACACCTGGTTACACACACACGGTTACACACCTGGTGACGCACACCTGGTGACACACACCTGGTGACACACACCTGGTGACACACACCTGGTGACGCACACCTGGTTACACACCTGGTGACACACACCTGGTGACACACACCTGGTGAGCCACACCTGGTTACACACCTGGTGACACACACCTGGTGACGCACACCTGGGACACACACCTGGTGGACACACACCTGGTGACACACACCTGGTGACGCCACACCTGGTTACACACACGGTGACACACACACCTGGTGACGCACACCTGGTTACACACACGGTGACACACACACCTGGTGACACAACACTGGTTACACACACACCTGGTGACACACACCTGGTGACGACACGGTGACACACACACCTGGTGACACACACCTGGTGACACACACCTGGTGACACACACCTGGTGACACACCAGAGCTGAGCGAGTATAAAGTCACACAGAGCTCATGAGCTCATGCTGAGCTGCTGGAGGCTGAAGTTAGATGCTTTTTATTTCTTTAGTTAAACCCTTTGCATAAAGAACCATTTCGTTGTATTTGTTTCGATTTATTCTTTCCATTTTGACACCTTTAGTGTCTTTTCATTAAATTCAGAGTGACACGCTTCAACTACGGTTGAGGGTGAAGATAAAATCCTCCCAAATTATCCATCAAATTGTCCAAATCTCTTTTCTCGTGATACCAAGATTCCCGAAGTCTGCTCATCCCGACAGCAGAATTCCTCTTAACCTTTTCAAATGTGTGCTGCTCTCTGCTTTAAGGGATCTTCTGGACCGGCAGTCCTGCAGCCCCAGTATGAGGAGCCCTCCCTACTGTGGTCCTGGATGCCCGGGCTCCAGCGGTGGCCAGGTCAGCAACAGTCCTCTGGTCTCTTCCTGCTCACCTCTCTGACCCGTTTCCTCTCCACAGTTATCAAAAGTTCTTTTTTCCATAATTGGGTGAAAGTTTTTCTGACCCGTTCAAGCGTCCCGGCCCAGTGTGTCACACCTGTGCGGACCGAGTTAGTTCACAAGGTCGGACCATGAGGTGGAATGGGTGAAGATAAAATGCTAATTTGTTTTGTGATGATGATGATGATGATGACGATGATGATGGTGATGGTGATGATGATGATGGTGGTGATGATGATGATGATTGTGGTGATGATGATGATGATGATGGTGATGATGATGGTGATGATGAAGATGGTGCTGATGATGATGATGGTGATGATGATGAGGGTGATGATGGTGGTGGTGATGATGATGATGGTGAGGGGGATGATGATGGTGATGATGATGATGGTGATGATGATGAGGGTGAGGGGGGTGATGATGATGATGATGGTGATGATGATGATGGTGATGATGAAGATGGTGCTGATGATGATGATGATGATGATGAGGGTGATGAGGGTGGTGGTGATGATGGTGATGATGGTGAGGGGGGTGATGATGATGATGATGGTGGTGGTGGTGATGATGGTGATGATGATGATGATGAGGGTGATGATGGTGGTGATGGTGGTGATGATGGTGATGATGACGATGATGGTGATGATGATGGTGGTGGTGATGATGATGACGATGATGGTGATGATGACGATGATGGTGATGGTGGTGATGGTGATGATGGTGATGATGATGATGGTGGTGATGGTGATGATGGTGGTGATGATGATGGTGATGGTGATGATGGTGGTGATGATGATGGTGATGATGATGGTGGTGATGATGATGATGGTGATGATGATGGTGGTGATGATGATGATGGTGATGATGATGATGGTGATGATGATGATGGTGATGATGATGATGGTGGTGGTGATGATGATGGTGGTGATGGTGATGATGGTGATGGTGATGATGGTGGTGATGATGATGGGATGGTGGTGATGGTGATGATGATGGTGATGATGATGGTGATGATGACGATGATGATGATGGTGATGATGAACGTGCAGCTGAAGACTCCTCCTCTTCATGTTCGACAACATTATTGTTGCCAGGGCAACGCCGTGCGTCTACCTAACCCTTTAATATTTGGGGCTTCATTGTTTCGGTCCAATCTCCTTCGAGCAGTACCAGGGTCAGACTTTAATGGATCCACTAGATCACTTTTCATGGGTTTTCATACTCAGTGATGTTTCGGACCTTTCGGCACCACATTTAACCCAAATTTGAATGGTTTGTTTTTGTTTTTAACCACTTTTCAGATACTGCACAAAATAATTCATTTTTCTCCAGCGTGAAACATGAAATGAAACATTTTTAGCTTCCGATGTGTTTAAAGTAGTAAACAGTTTTCCCATCGTTTCATAGTTCCCCTGTAAAAGGGAATCAAACCGGACAATTCCCTGAATGACCTGCATCCTTTTCCCAAAACTCCGTTTCCTATCTAAGCGGATCCATCTTTTGATGTTCTTTGATGTTCTTTGATGTTCTTTGATGTTCTTTGATGTTGCTCTTCACCTCTTTGACACGTCCAGCTGGAAACACGAACGTGGCCAAGTGTGACTCTGCTCCAGTAGAACTGTTACGGACCTGTTACGGACCAGTCCTCTGCTTTCATTCCAGTGAGCAGAGTCCCAGTGGGACTGGAACCAGCCCTCCACACGGAGCAGGACCATGTCCAGTTTTATGGAGCCATAATGTGGTGAGGTACTGTATAAATAATCTCTCTGCTCTCAAACACTTCCAGCTGCCCTCAGCTGCTTTGCTTTCTTCTTTCTTTGTGAACGTAGAAACCAGACTGCTTTGAAAATGAATACTGCAGCCTTTCATAAAGAGTGTAGCACTATTTGCCTTTAGTGACACGACTGTTGCACTTTATGCTGATCAGTGCTGCAGACGGCTGGATCCTGCCGGTCTGCAACTGCCGATGGGGGGGGGGGGGGAAGCCATGATTTGAAATTCAAATCTCCATCTGTTTACAATTAGGCCCTTTAAAGCATTCCATTGTAATCTGCTCTCCTTTGATATCCTCCAAGAGTATTAATAGAAATCAAGGGAATTTAGCCGTTGTTTCTAAAGCCATATCTGTGATATCGTTTGATTGATGGATGGGAGCTGGAGACTTGTTTCAAACCTCGTTCTCGGGTTCCTCAGGTTCCTCGGGTTCCTCAGGTTCCTCAGGTTCCTTGGGTTCCTCCGGTTCCTCCGGTTCCTCAGGTTCAGGTGTTGGCACAGTCAGGATGAGTGTTCCCAGAGGGAAGCAGCCCGATCTGCTCCGGTGACCAAACATTCTGTTGAACAAGGCTTGATTAGCGGAACCAGCTTTTTTTCCATGGGCATCGTTGTCGCCTTGGGCCGGGTCGGAGTGTTGGTCAGGAGGGGAGGCGGGGATTCCCGCTTTATCTGGGAAAGAGCTTGCCGTTGGGCAGCCTTCACGCTTCACCGCCATCCTTTCAGGGCTGCGCGCGTATGTGCACGTGTGTGTGCACGTGTGTGTGTGTGTGAGGAACAACTCGCAGAGGTCCAGTATGACCCATGGCTGCAGTGTGAGCAGGGACGTGGAGACCAGGGTTAGGGTCCCAGGTAGTTCTGACAGGGTTAGGGTCCCAGGAGTTCTGACAGGGTTAGGGTCCCAGGAGTTCTGACAGGGTTAGGGTCCCAGGTAGTTCTGACAGGGTTAGGGTCCCAGGAGTTCTGACAGGGTTAGGGTCCCAGGTAGTCCTGACAGGGTTAGGGTCCCAGGTAGTTCTGACAGGGTTAGGGTCCCAGGAGTTCTGACAGGGTTAGGGTCCCAGGAGTTCTGACAGGGTTAGGGTCCCAGTAGTTCTGACAGAGTTAGGGTCCCAGGTAGTTCTGACAGGTTTAGGGTCCCAGGTAGTCCTGACAGGGTGAGGGGCCCAGGTTGTCCTGACAGGGTTCGGGTCCCAGGTAGTCCTGACAGGGTTAGGGTCCCAGGTAGTCCTGACAGGATTAGGGTCCCAGGTAGTTCTGACAGGGTTAGGGTCCCAGGTAGTCCTGACAGGGTTAGGGTCCCAGGTAGTCCTGACAGGGTTCGGGTCCCAGGTAGTCCTGACAGGGTTAGGGTCCCAGGTAGTTCTGACAGGGTTAGGGGTTCGGGTTGTCTCAGTGCCTCGTGGGCCGTGTTGCTTCCAGGTGTCTCAAGTCTCTTCTGTGTTTGCAGTGTGTAACCAGTGACTCCAGCCCTTCAGATGAAGAGCCTTCAGTTCAGGAGCATCGCTCCCAAGGCTCCAGCCATGGTGCCCTCCCCCTGCCCTGGTGTCCTGTCCTGCCCGACTCCCTCTTCCATCCCTGAGGCCACTGTGACTGGTTCCAAGTCAATTATTGTACCCACGCAAAACTATGCACTGATGCAAATAGCTGGTCAGGATGGAACCTTCTCTCTGGTGGCGCTGCCTCCGTCGGTCTCCTCTCCAACACAGCAGCAACCACCAACTCAGCCACTTCAAAAGAACCTGAAGTTGCCAATTCCCAGATACCAGCCAATGAGGAAGAAAGGGACATCCGATAAAGTTAAATGTCCCACACTATCTGCTAAAGTAACAGTGGCCTTAAAGGTTGCTGAAGCGGCCCAAAGTGCATCATCGGTGCTGAAGAATAAAACGGAGTCCCAGCTCACCAAGATAACTCAAGTTTTGAAAGAAGAGGCTTCAGAGAAGGTCATTCTGATTGACCCAGTGTCTTCTGATGTTTCTGTCATGTCTCAGCTCCCAGAGAACACGGTCCTTTACCCAGGCAGTCATTTAGAGCCACCACCAGATGTCTCTGAACAACCTGCTGCTGCTGGCCTCCTTCCACACCTCCAGTTCCCCACAGCCGCCATCAAAGGTTCCCCGGGAAAATATCGGGACGAGAGTAAGACTGCCGTCAGGCTGTGCCAGTCCAAGCCCGCCTCGGCACCCCCTCCAAGCAGTTTTACTGTTCTGTCCCCCGCCATCTTTGGCAAAGCCATCCAGATCATCCCGTCTCCCTCAACGGTAAACTGCCCATCCTTCCATACTCAAAGATGAAGAGCGCTCTGGTTCCAGCTGCTACAATGGCCAGTTCTTCTCAAGAGAAGAAGCTTTTGTCCCACCAGGCAGGACACAACAGCCCCACAAAGCATTCATCCATGTCCCTGGAGACAGCTGACTCTGTGGACCCCACCCAGATGCCAAAGTCCACTCCAGAGCCCCGGGCCAAGACCACACCTGTGCCTGTGCAGGGAACCCTCCAGAAAGCACCTAGCAAGAAGCGAGGAAGGAAGAGAAAGACTCTAGAAGACATTTTGGCTTTTGAAGCCAGAAAGAAGAGGTCGTTGTCCTTTTTCAGAAGGAGAATTCCAGAGAAACCAGTCGTTTCAAGCTCTAAACAAAAGGAAGTTGATATTTCGAAAAAATATCGTAGCATCCGACCCAAACCCTTGTTGCTAATGGAGACGGTTCCTCAGTTGGTGAGTTTGCCCACGACGACCCCAGATAGCCAAGAGCAGGAGCTCATCCTTGGTCATCCGCTCCCGGCCACAATCACATCCAAGGTTCTGGACTGTCCCCCAGCGGTCCAGGAAAGCCTCCACCCGAGAGGCGGCGCTCATCCCAGAGCGTTCCCTGGCAGTCGTCCGGTCCACCGCTGCCCCTCCTGCAGCCGGTGTTTCCAGTTCAAGCATCATCTGCAGAGCCACGTTAGCAGCCATGCTAACAGTCGGCCCTACGTCTGCCCCGCCTGTCGTAAGGCCTACGCCCACTCGGGCAGCCTGAGCACCCACATGAAGCTTCACCACTCAGAGGTCCGACCACGCCGCTCCTTCTGCTGCGAGTTCTGCCAGAAGGCCTTTGGATATGTTGGAGTTTACTTCAGTCATCTGAGGGAGGTCCACAAGGTGCTGCTGACGGTGGAGCCATCGATCAGCCACCATGAACATGAGCCTGTGGAAGGGTGAGATGTTCGTCACTGTTGCACAGCACCTTCTCGCCAATGTCCCCAATGATGTTTCTTGTTTCCTCAGCAGAGTCGCCAGGGCCGGAGCAGCAGAGGATCAGGACCACGAGGATCCTGCAGAACTGCAGATTAAGTGTGGCCGCTGCCAAACGATCACTCCCACCTTCACTGACATGAAGATGCACCTGCTCTATGTGCACGAGGAGGAGGTCCCAGTGCGGCTCAGCGATGACCAGCAGCTATGGGGGGGTCGCCAGGCGGAGAACGATCTGGTCAAACATGCCGCACATTACTGGAGGCAGCTGAAAGAGAAGCGGAACCCGGTCAAATGTGGCAGCTGTGACGAGGAGTTCTTCTCCATCGCTAAGCTCAAGAGGCACATCAAGTCCTGTCACCAGAGCTGGGATGGGGAGGACAACGGGACCATGTCACCTGATAGCCACGGCAGCCTGGGGATCCTCGCAGCAGGTACGGCCTTTAACTGTGTGCTGTGCAGCAGAGTGTTGGACAGCAAACAGGAAGTACTGGAGCACTGGAGGGGTCACCACCACTGTGAGCAGCCTGAGCTGCTGTGGGACGCCCTGAGCTCATACTCAGGCCAGGACAGGACAGGGGGGGACTTGGACTCTCCAGATCCCAGTCTACATTCTCCAGCCTGACCCCCTAAATGTGGGGAACACTCATCCAATCAGCAGACCTGGAGAGGTTCCACAACCTCCTAAAAGGTTTGGGTTTCATTTCAGAGAAGGTTGGTTCTCTCAGGTCAGCAAATCCTGTTTTGGAGATCTTATTTTCATGTTGTTTTAATTGCACTGTTTTTGGATTTCAGTTTTAATCTCTGGAGATTTGTCAGTGTTGTGGAAAACTAGTGGGTATTGTTAGCACAAACATAAGGTTCTCTGTTTTCTGGGTGAAGAAAGAGGTCAGATCAAAGCAGATGCAAAATCAGAAAAATATCACAGCTAGTTCAGGTGACCATCAACACATGGCCAGGCGAGGTTGTCGTTTCGTGCAGGAATTCTCTTTCTAGATGCTTGATTTGTTACACCTGAGGTTGAGCTCACAGGTGAATCTTCTACGACCTCGTGCTCCAGAGCACCAAGGAGAAGCAGGGAGCACCTGTGTGTACGAGGCTAAAGGTGCACATCAAAGTTCCTTCTCAATACAGGCAGCAGCACTTCTTTCTCTTCACCCATATGAAATCTTGGGTTATGGTTAACCCTACCCCTAAGATGTTAACCCTACCCCTACCCCTAAGAGGTTAACCCTACCCCTACCCCTAAGATGTTAACCCTACCCCTACCCCTAAGAGGTTAACCCTACCCCTAACCCTAAGAGGTTAACCCTACCCCTAACCCTAAGAGGTTAACCCTACCCCTAAGAGGTTAACCCTACCCCTACCCCTAAGACGTTAACCCTACCCCTACCCCTAAGAGGTTAACCCTACCCCTAACCCTAAGAGGTTAACCCTACCCCTACCCCTAAGATGTTAACCCTACCCCTACCCCTAAGAGGTTAACCCTACCCCTACCCCTAAGATGTTAACCCTACCCCTACCCCTAAGAGGTTAACCCTACCCCTACCCCTAAGAGGTTAACCCTACCCTAACCCTAAGAGGTTAACCCTACCCCTAAGAGGTTAACCCTACCCCTACCCCTAAGACGTTAACCCTACCCCTACCCCTAAGAGGTTAACCCTACCCCTACCCCTAAGAGGTTAACCCTACCCCTAAGATGTTAACCCTACCCCTACCCCTAAGAGGTTAACCCTACCCCTACCCCTAAGAGGTTAACCCTACCCCTAACCCTAAGACGTTAACCCTACCCCTACCCCTAAGAGGTTAACCCTACCCCTAACCCTAAGAGGTTAACCCTACCCCTACCCCTAAGAGGTTAACCCTACCCCTAACCCTAAGAGGTTAACCCTACCCCTAACCCTAAGAGGTTAACCCTACCCCTAAGAGGTTAACCCTACCCCTACCCCTAAGACGTTAACCCTACCCCTACCCCTAAGAGGTTAACCCTACCCCTACCCCTAAGAGGTTAACCCTACCCCTAACCCTAAGACGTTAACCCTACCCCTACCCCTAAGAGGTTAACCCTAACCAGCCTAAAGCTAACAGTTTTGTGGCCTTCAAGAAAGATTAAAACTGTGTACATGCATAATATTGTGGCTTATTGTCAATGTTATTGTCAATTTGGTGACTAATGCCTGTTTTTGGTGGAACGCCGAGGTTCCTTTCACACGTGATTGTCAACGCGAGTCAGCACTAAAGTGTTATAACATGGATATAAACTGACTCGGAGGTGCCTGGATCTGCTCCGTGATGGACCTGTGGACGTGTGCGTTGATATATACTGTAGTCAAGTCCAGAAAATATGCTATTTTATACTCCAGATGAATCCAGAGCTCTTTATTATATTTATGCAGCATTTACCATGTTGGCTTCTTCTGGTCTGTAGGACGTTTCATGTCTCCTTTCATGGTTAAATAAATATATATATATGTACATATACATATATATATATATAAATATCTGTCCATGGTTGTCTTTCATCTGAAGAGAGACAAGAAAAAAAACTTTAAGTGAATGTATTTGAATGTGTTAAAATGCTACCAAAAGTATATGTACTGTATGCTATATAGAAAGAAAACCTATAGAGAGAGATATATTATTAAGGAATGATCTAAGCATAGATAAAAGCCATGGCTCACATCCTCGCGTATCGTTCTAACGCTTGTTCCAGTGAAGTGATCTCAAAGGTTAGACGGGTTCTTTTGGATCACCCCCACTCTTTTATTTATTTTTTATTATACAGGAAGTGAGAGAAGGGCAGGGACCTCCTGGATCACACCATCTAAACTAGTCACTAGCCAGACCCACCCCCCCATGGCTGACCAGGGACCTGGCTCCCACGCCCAGGGGCCACCAGGCCCCCGAGGCCCAGTCACCTCTGAGGCCAGATATCTATCTATAGATCCATCTATAGATAGATCTATCTATATCCATCTATAGATCTGTCTATAGATTTATCTATATCTATCAGGGACCAGCGTTAGTTTTGAAAGTATTCATGCAAAGAGATTTTAGTTGCTGATATTCAAACAATTCCAAAATGAATTCCAAATTCTTCCACTAGAAGAAATAGGTCCAGGATCCAGGATATAATTCCATCAGGATTTCAGATTTGGCAGGTTTCTTTGGGATGTCAGGGTTGTTCCTCACAGGTGTGGGATGGATGTTCTGATGAGGATGATGATGGTGAGGATGATGATGGTGGTGGTGATGATGATGGTGATAATGATGATGGTGATGATGGTGATGATGGTGATGGTGATGATGGTGATGATGATGGTGATGGTGATGGTGATGGTGATGGTGATGATGGTGCCACCCATCAAAGGTCAGATGTTATCTTCTTCTACGTCCATCCGCAGCTTCCTGTTCGCAGCACAACTCCGAATGTGTAAAGTCCTGAACTGTGTTTGTGTCCGTGTTCCTGAAGAACTTGATGTTTCTGATGTTCCTCCATAAAGATGCTCTGTTCAGGACTCCGGCTCCTGTCTTTATTAAATCCAGCCCAGATTTTCCAGCTGTTCCGACATTTCTCTCATTAATCTGCACAAATGTCCATTTTTTCCAAGCATCCAAGTCACTCAAATGACTTGGACTCGTTACCATGACGGCACAGAATGAGGCTAACCTGTCCATCAAGGCTGCCTCTCAGGTCTCCAGAGTCTCTCAGGTCTCTCAGGTCTCCAGAGTCTCTCAGGTCTCTCAGGTCTACAGAGTCTCTCAGGTCTCTCAGGTCTCCAGAGTCTCTCAGGTCTCTCAGGTCTCTCAGGTCTACAGAGTCTCTCAGGTCTCTCAGGTCTACAGAGTCTCTCAGGTCTCTCAGGTCTCCAGAGTCTCTCAGGTCTCTCAGGTCTCTCAGGTCTCCAGAGTCTCTCAGGTCTCCAGAGTCTCTCAGGTCTACAGAGTCTCTCAGGTCTCCCAGGTCTACAGAGTCTCTCAGGTCTACAGAGTCTCTCAGGTCTCTAAAGTCTACAGAGTCTCTCAGGTCTCCCAGGTCTCCAGAGTCTCTCAGGTCTCCAGAGTCTCTCAGGTCTCCAGAGTCTCCCAGGTCTCCAGAGTCTCTCAGGTCTCCAGAGTCTCTCAGGTCTCTCAGGTCTACAGAGTCTCCCAGGTCTCCAGAGTCTCCCAGGTCTCCAGAGTCTCTCAGGTCTCCAGAGTCTCTCAGGTCTCCAGAGTCTCTCAGGTCTCTCAGGTCTACAGAGTCTCTCAGGTCTCCCAGGTCTACAGAGTCTCTCAGGTCTCCAGAGTCTCTCAGGTCTACAGAGTCTCTCAGGTCTCCAGAGTCTCTCAGGTCTCCCAGGTCTCCAGAGTCTCTCAGGTCTCCAGAGTCTCCCAGGTCTCCAGAGTCTCTCAGGTCTCTCAGGTCTCCAGAGTCTCTCAGGTCTCTCAGGTCTCCCAGGTCTACAGAGTCTCTCAGGTCTACAGAGTCTCTCAGGTCTCCCAGGTCTACAGAGTCTCTCAGGTCTACAGAGTCTCTCAGGTCTCCCAGGTCTCCAGAGTCTCTCAGGTCTCCAGAGTCTCACAGGTCTCCAGAGTCTCTCAGGTCTCCAGAGTCTCTCAGGTCTCCCAGGTCTCCAGAGTCTCTCAGGTCTCCAGAGTCTCCCAGGTCTCCAGAGTCTCTCAGGTCTCTCAGGTCTCCAGAGTCTCTCAGGTCTCCAGAGTCTCTCAGGTCTCTCAGGTCTCCCAGGTCTACAGAGTCTCTCAGGTCTACAGAGTCTCTCAGGTCTCCCAGGTCTACAGAGTCTCTCAGGTCTACAGAGTCTCTCAGGTCTACAGAGTCTCTCAGGTCTCCAGAGTCTCTCAGGTCTCCAGAGTCTCTCAGGTCTCCAGAGTCTCACAGGTCTCCAGAGTCTCTCAGGTCTCCAGAGTCTCTCAGGTCTCCAGAGTCTCTCAGGTCTCTCAGGTCTACAGAGTCTCTCAGGTCTCCCAGGTCTACAGAGTCTCTCAGGTCTACAGAGTCTCTCAGGTCTCCCAGGTCTCCAGAGTCTCTCAGGTCTCCCAGGTCTCCAGAGTCTCTCAGGTCTCCAGAGTCTCACAGGTCTTTTGCTGCTTCATCAGGTTTCTCTTTCTGACTAATACAATAATGAGTGGAGGGAAACTTTCCCACCTACAGACAGACCGTTTGTCTGATTATTTCTATCCAACCCTAACCTACCATAACCAACCCTAACCTACCATAACCAACCCTAACCTATCTACCCTAACCTACCATAACCAACCCTAACATACCATAACCATCCCTACCCTACCATAACCAACCCTAACAACCCTGACCTACCATAACCTACACAGTCATATCTGGATAACTATGTTTTCCACCAGCCTCTAAACAGGCTGTTATTCACAGCAAATGACCCTCCTCACCTTCCTCATCCTCCTCACCTTCCTCATCCTCCTCACCTTCCTCACCCTCCTCATCCTCCTCCTCACCTTCCGCATCCTCCTCACCTTCCTCACCCTCCTCACCTTCCTCATCCTCCTCACCTTCCTCACCCTCCTCACCTTCCTCATCCTCCTCACCTTCCTCATCCTCCTCACCTTCCTCACCCTCCTCACCTTCCTCATCCTCCTCACCTTCCTCACCCTCCTCACCTTCCCTCATCCTCCTCACCTTCCTCACCCTCCTCACCTTCCTCATCCTCCTCACCTTCCTCACCCTCCTCACCTTCCTCACCCTCCTCATCCTCCTCACCTTCCTCATCCTCCTCACCTTCCTCATCCTCCTCACCTTCCTCACCCTCCTCACCTTCCTCACCCTCCTCACCCTCCTCACCTTCCTCATCCTCCTCACCCTCCTCATCCTCCTCACCTTCCTCATCCTCCTCACCTTCCTCATCCTCCTCACCTTCCTCACCCTCCTCATCCTCCTCACCCTCCTCACCTTCCTCACCTTCCTCATCCTCCTCACCCTCCTCACCCTCCTCATCCTCCTCACCTTCCTCATCCTCCTCACCCTCCTCACCTTCCTCACCCTCCTCACCTTCCTCATCCTCCTCATCCTCCTCACCCTCCTCATCCTCCTCATCCTCCTCACCTTCCTCACCCTCCTCATCCTCCTCACCTTCCTCATCCTCCTCACCTTCCTCACCCTCCTCACCTTCCTCATCCTCCTCACCTTCCTCACCCTCCTCACCTTCCTCATCCTCCTCACCTTCCTCATCCTCCTCACCTTCCTCACCCTCCTCACCTTCCTCATCCTCCTCACCTTCCTCACCCTCCTCACCTTCCTCATCCTCCTCACCTTCCTCACCCCTCCTCACCTTCCTCATCCTCCTCACCTTCCTCACCCTCCTCACCTTCCTCACCCTCCTCATCCTCCTCACCTTCCTCATCCTCCTCACCTTCCTCATCCTCCTCACCTTCCTCACCCTCCTCACCTTCCTCACCCTCCTCACCCTCCTCACCTTCCTCATCCTCCTCACCCTCCTCATCCTCCTCACCTTCCTCATCCTCCTCACCTTCCTCATCCTCCTCACCTTCCTCACCCTCCTCATCCTCCTCACCCTCCTCACCTTCCTCACCTTCCTCATCCTCCTCACCCTCCTCACCCTCCTCATCCTCCTCACCTTCCTCATCCTCCTCACCCTCCTCACCTTCCTCACCCTCCTCACCTTCCTCATCCTCCTCATCCTCCTCACCCTCCTCACCTTCCTCATCCTCCTCACCTTCCTCACCCTCCTCATCCTCCTCATCTTCCTCATCCTCCTCCAACATATAGAACACGTACATCTAACACACACCTGGAAGAACACAGACTTTAAATTATGTTGTTACATAAATAATGATTGTGTTAAAGCCTCAATTATGGTGCACCAGTACGGAGCTCTTCTGATCCCAGTACGGAGCTCTTCTGATCCCAGTACGGAGCTCTTCTGATCCCAGTACGGAGCTCTTCTGATCCCAGTACGGAGCTCTCCTGATCCCAGTACGGAGCTCTCCTGATCCCAGTACGGAGCTCTTCTGATCCCAGTACGGAGCTCTTCTGATCCCAGTACGGAGCTCTTCTGATCCCAGTACGGCGCTCTCCTGATCCCAGTACGGCGCTCTCCTGATCCCAGTACGGCGCTCTCCTGATCCCAGTACGGAGCTCTCCTGATCCCAGTACGGTTTAACAACTGGTCGTTGTCAGCAGGGAGCGCTGACTTGGCTTCACTAAAGGTCAAAGGTCGCCCTGACTATGAAGGAGCGAGTCCTCCTGGTGGTGAAGCTCCGACATCAGAACGTTTGAGAGGCGTCGGCACCACAGCACAGATAAAAGGAGTCGTACCCGTTGCTGCATATTTCCCTTTAATCAGAGCTAACGTGTAGCACAGCAGTCACTCCCACCCCAGTGAGGCTCTCAGGGGGACGGGGAGATCAAAGACGCCCCCCCCAAACTCACCACACACTTTCAACATGATCGGGAGCAGAGAGCTGGAGGCTCTTCTCTTTCTTTGCTCCGTTCTGAACTCCAACACGACCCTGTTGGGACAAACAGCTCCTAAAGCTGGAGGACCTCTCTGAAGTGAGCCTGCCTTAGCACATGGTAACACGAGAGAAGCATGCTAACAGAAGCTAACAGGCGTGAAAGCGCTACGGGCACGTGCACAATGCTGCTGTGTCCATCAAAGTGAATCTCTGGTTTCATCAAAGGTTTGGAAGCGGGCTTGGATGCATGGATAATCCCAGATCCAGGAGCTGCGCATGGCTGCAGCAGCCATGCAGCCTCCTCGCCCTCACTGCCTCTCAGCTTTCAAAGCGTCCCGTCGCTCTCTCCACCTCCCAGATTAGTCTCTAATGAGCAGCAGGGCCGATCAGGTGAATAATTGATGACAGGCAGCGAGAGAGGGATATTGATTGGAGCGAGGGATGTGGCTCTAAATGGATGAGGGAAGGAGGCACCTCAGGAGGAGCCACAGGAGCAGGTACCTCATCTCTGTGGGGGGGTGGAATGAAGAGCCTCGGCACATCCAACCACTCGGGGAGTGCAGCACGGGCAGATTATTCCCCTACAGGATTTATGGATCAGCAGCAGGAATGCAGGGTTCCTGAAGCTATCAGGTCGCTTTATTCTGAAGATCCTGGGAGATGATCAAAGCCCTCGGCCTCGTCTGGCTCCAGGCGTCTCCTGGGGGTCACCACGGAGCGCTGCGATCAAACTTGTTGTGGGTGAGACCGATTTGGGCGGAGCCTACCCGTTTAACCCCGCCTCCTGCCCCCCCCCAGTGGTCAGAATGATTGACAGGCCTTATATGAAGCCTCCTGCCCGACCCCACGTCACTGCTCAGCACAATCCGCTACGGGGTTGCTGCCTCGTGGTCCAGATGGTCAAAGAGCTCCGAGAGTGCAGCGAGGCGGGCGCCATTCGCCCGGGGGGCTCCCGCCATCTGTTTCCCTCCCCTCCCTCACTTGTCAAAAGATCAAGTCAAATCTGTCCTGATGAGGTCGGATTTTGTCCCATCTTAGCGGATCGTGTAGGACCTCAGCTTGGGACCAAAGCAGCATCGGGGGTCAGCTGACCTCTCGTTTCTCTTCCTGTTGTATTTGTGTCCCGCAAACAAAATGTGAGCATCTTCCTGGAGTCATCTTGGCTCCAGGGAATGTGGCGAGCTAGCCGGATGCTAATGCTGCTCTTTGCCTTCGGGGAATTCTGTCTCTCCGAGCAGTAACCTACATTTACGGACACGTCGGGTTAATGAAGCCCGCTTCATGCACATATATGCACGCAGCCATCAATAAACATAAACAAGCTGCTTTTATTGCTGCAGCACGAAAGCTAACAAGATTAGCGAGCAGGCAGCAACGGAAGAGGTCATTTATTTATGTAGTTTGGCTCAGAGGAGCCGGGGGGGGGGGGGGGGGGGGGGGGGGGGGTCGTAATAACCAGAGGGCTCTTCAGTTCCTCTCACCTTTGTTTGGTTTCCACGTGACCATTAAATGAAGAAGGTAGAGAACGGCTCACGGCTCAGAACCGAGTGAAATCGTCAACACAGCGACTCGGATCTATTTACTGTACCCCCCCCCACACACACACACATCCCCCCCCCCCACACACACACACACACACCCCCCCCCCACACACACACACACATCCCCCCCCCCCCACACACACACACACCCCCCCCCCAGGGACGACCGCCGTCCGACGCACCACGTCACCATCGATTATCCTCAGCCCTGTTTCTCTGCCGTCGCGTTTACATGAGTCACGTTTCTCACACACACACACTCACACACTCACACACACTCACACACTCACACACACACACACCCCATATCTCCCCAGTCTTCCCCCATCTAAGATCTAAAGAGTTTCCCTAGTTTCCTTTTCACTGGTGCTTTTTGGGGGAAATTTGGGCCTAAGGTGAGAAATCTGTTCCAGAATTAGACGTTAATGAGGACATAATTAAGACTTTAGGTAAACTGAGATGAAGATGGGACTGAAAGCTTCAGGAAACAATAGCAGCTCACCTGGGAGGCTCCCAGCTGGAAGCCTTTAGAGCCGCGGCTCCAGCTGGAAAAACATCTTCTGAACGCTGCAGATGCAAAGCAGAACTCGTGAAAACATTCAGGTACAAGAGGGAAGAATAGATCCCCGACCCAGGGGATCGGTTCTGTCCAGATAATCAATACCACCTTCCTGACGTGAGTAGGCCGAGGCAGAACCAGGCCGGGCAGGTTCTGGTTCCCATATTTCTCATATATGATGCAATAGGGAGTTTTTAACAGCCTGAAACCCGAGGAGGATCATGGGAGGATCATGGGAGGATCATGGGAGGATCATGGGAGGATCATGGGAGGATCATGGGTATCGTGTCACCTGTTCTAGTCAGTACAAACAACAACAGACCCACAGCAAACAGCATCAGCACCGCTGCTCTTTAAATGCTCTCCGCCCCTGGAAACACCTGCAGCCCGTGGCGCTAGGCCCCATGGGAAACCACACATTAGCATTTAGCCGTTTCATCTGCTGCCTTAATCAGAGCCAAACGTTTCAATAATACAACACAAGGGCAGTTACGCAACCCCAGGAAAGAGTTGAGTGAAGGGAGTCAAAGTACTTGGTGAGCAGCTATTTCCAGAGGTTCTGAAGCATCTGGCCTGTTTCCAGAGGTTCTGAAGCATCTGGCCTGTTTCCAGAGGTTCTGAAGCATCTGGCCTGTTTCCAGAGGTTCTGAAGCATCTGGCCTGTTTCCAGAGGTTCTGAAGCATCTGGCCTGTTTCCAGAGGTTCTGAAACATCTGGCCTGTTTCCAGAGGTTCTGAAGCATCTGGCGCCGGTGCTAAACGATTGGACGGCTCCAATGTAGGTCGAGGGTTAGCCAAAAACCCAGAGTGACCTCCAGCATGTTTTCCATCAATGTGCTGTGTGTTGAAATCTGTAGTAGGTTAGGGTTAGAGGTCAGGGTTTAGGGTCAGGGTTAGGGGTCAGGGTTAGGGGTCAGGGTTAGAGGTTAGGGTCAGAGGTTAGGGTTAGAGGTTAGGGTTTAGGGTTGGAGGTTAGGGTCAGGGGTTAGGGTTAGAGGTCAGGGTTTAGGGTCAGGGTTAGAGGTCAGGGTTTAGGCTCAGGGTTAGAGGTCAGGGTTTAGGGTCAGGGTTAGGGGTCAGGGTTTAGGCTCAGGGTTAGGGGTCAGGGTTAGCGTTTAGGGTTAGAGGTCAGGGTTTAGGGTCAGGGTTAGAGGTCAGGTTTAGGGTCAGGGTTAGGGGTCAGGGTTAGAGGTCAGGGTTTAGCCACAGCCTAAACGTGGACAGTTAGCCACCTGTTAGGCTTCACAGCTCAACATTAAGCATGAATCCTTCACATGTTCCTGCTCAACATTCAAGGAACAAACCAGAGTTTCTTCCTCTGCGTAGAGCTGAAACAGAAACTCCACAATGCTACTGTACTGAGGATGGTCAAAGGTCAAAGGTCAAGGGTAGCAGTGTTGCCGAAGGGCTTGGCGGGGTCACATAGCCAATGTTCTTTAAGAGAGGAGCAACGTTTCAATGAACTGAAATGATATGCTGGGAAATATCTGTCATGTTTAGGACAGAATTCCCTATCCCAGTCCAGGTCATGATCCCAGTCCAGGTCATGATCCCAGTCCAGGTCATGTTACGTTGCTGCTTCCCTCTTCTCCAGAACTTTACACCACACACTAAATCTGGAGGTCAGCATACGCTGACATCGTTGTGTTTGTGTGTTTGTGTGTTTGTGTGTTTGTGTGTTATTTCCTTAAAACCCTGCAGCGTTTGCTAAAATCCTGCCTGTAATTTGCTGCTCTGTGATCCAGAATGGTTCCGTTTAAAGTCTGGAATTCCTTCAGCGGATGACGCCTAATGTTACAAGGACCGTCATGATCCAGGAGAACTTTTCTGTCATTGGGGTTGGAGCCACATGTGGATGAGAACCTTTGGGCAGTTGCTCCTCTTCCTGGTCCCCGCACGGCTCCAGGGGAGGAACTCAACCACCCGTGTGCACGTGTGTTTCTGCTCATACCTACAAACCTCCTCCGTGCGCCAGGACAGCTCAGCTCGCACCGTTCTGGAACCACCTACCTACCAATTCATCCACCTCACATGACTCCCACCTCTGCTGTGATCGGCCTTCCTGGAGCTTGGCAGCTCCTGATCAGCATCTGAGGCCTGCAGCAGCAGGAAGTGGCCTGTTGTTCCCAGATAATGTGAAATCTAATGTTCCCCTGTTCTGGTGGAAGCTCCTCTGCCCTGACAGCCTCATCGCGTGGGCAGCAGCAGGTGCCGAGGCTCCGAGCAGCAGAGGTGTCCGTCAGCAGCACCGATGCTTCGCGCTAGAAAGTTAAGAGGGGAGTTCCCTGAAGAGTTCTGGGAAAACCAGCACCTCTCAGGGCCGTTTCACAAACGCTCTCCTCCGCCCACGCCAAGCAGCCTGGGAGGTTTTTCTATCATCTCGTTATGAGTGTGTGAGGCAACGCAGAGGCTGAAGAACCTCCGCGCAGTTCCCATTGGAGAGAGCCAGGCTCCTCCCTCGGCCCCCAGCTCCACGGCTCCATTCACGGGAAATCGGCTCCTCGATCCCGACGATAGAAGCTGCAGCGGATGAGCCAACGAAGACTTCACACATGCAACGGATTATTAGGGTGTTTTTATTTTGGGTGGACGTCAGCCCGACGGGCCCAGGCTGACGGGCCCAGTCTGAGGGGCCCAGTCTGAGGGGCCCAGCCTGACGGGCCCGGGCCCAGTCTGAGGGGCCCAGGCCCAGTCTGAGGGGCCCAGCGTGCCGGGCCCAGTCTGAAGGGCCCAGGCCCAGTCTGAGGGGCCCAGGCCCAGTCTGAGGGGCCCAGCGTGCCGGGCCCAGTCTGAAGGGCCCAGGCCCAGTCTGAGGGGCCCAGGCCCAGTGTGAGGGGCCCAGCGTGCCGGGCCCAGTCTGAAGGGCCCAGGCCCAGTCTGAGGGGCCCGGGCCCAGTCTGACGGGCCCAGGCCCAGTCTGAGGGGCCCGGGCCCAGTCTGACGGGCCCAGGCCCAGTGTGCCGGGCCAGTCTGAGCGCCGCTGCTGCGCCGCTGTGGAAACACTGAGCACCACTGTTTATTTGACTCCGTCCGCAGCCAAAAAGCAATAAATATCCTTGGCAACAGCGGACTCACACGAGCAGGGTGAGCGTAGCAGCGTGATGGACCTTCAGCTGTAATGGGAACATTTCAACATGAGGGGGAGGAGCAGGTCCACAGAGCTGCCGCTAATATCTGCACGTGCGCTAGCAGCTTATTACTGTCATCTCCCTCAACTTGGTCCTGAAGACTAATTATGAAGCTGCATTTCAGTTCCTGATGGGATAATAAATGTTTCTTGGAAACTTCTCTGGAGCGTATGGGGCTGGAAGTCGTCCCTCCCCTTTGTTAGCAGCCTTTTCTGCTGCTGCATGAGATAACACACTTCCAGAGAGCATGAAGAAAAGCTCCTACAACTTAAACAGGATTCTCCACGAGGTGAAATATGTAGAGGGCGGCACATTCAGATCATAAAAGCCTGTAAATCTGTCAGATTAGTGACAAAAATGGGACGTGTGGGATTAAGGTAAAGCACAGACTCATCTTCTATTCACAGGGGCCTTTTTGGAGGAGGTGTGCTCCTAAATGGATTAAAGTCACAATTGCACAAACAGACATTTAGCGTGTGTTGAGTGTGTGTTCAGTGTGTGTTCAGTGTGTGTTGAGTGTGTGTTCAGTGTGTGTTGAGTGTGTGTTGAGTGTGTGTTCAGTGTGTGTTCAGTGTGTGTTGAGTGTGTGTTGAGTGTGTGTTCAGTGTGTGTTCAGTGTGTGTTGAGTGTGTGTTCAGTGTGTGTTCAGTGTGTGTTGAGTGTGTGTTCAGTGTGTGTTCAGTGTGTGTTGAGTGTGTGTTCAGTGTGTGTTGAGTGTGTGTTCAGTGTGTGTTCAGTGTGTGTTGAGTGTGTGTTGGCTGTGTGTTGAGTGTGTGTTGAGTGTGTGTTGGCTGTGTGTTCAGTGTGTGTTGGCTGTGCTGCAGCCGCCCACTGAGCCCTTGTGTCTGCAGCGCTGGCTCAGGCTGGAGGTGAATAACACTGCCACCTATTGTCTGTGTAAATTCTGCCACCTATTGTTCTGCTGGAGGCTCCGGCGCCACTTCCACCGCTCAACATCTCCTTTTTGTGGGTCTGTGCAGATTAAAGAGGCTTTTGCTGCTTTAAGAGTCTCACCTGAAGCTTCAACGTTTTCTGCTGCGTTACAGGATTATGTCTCGGGTTCCAGATTAGGGTGCTGCTCGGCCAGAACCTCGTAATTAACAGGTAAAAGCCCAACAATGGTTCAGTAAGTGAACCAGAGAGTTCGGAACTTTTTTAATCTATGTATTTATTTTTTATAAATTCATGGCTTCGTATTTAAAACAGTTTCAACTGAATCTGAAACAGTTATTTCACAATCATCAGTGTTCATTTATTGGGTCTCTGAGCTCATCCTACCCCCCCCCCCCCACCCCCCCCACCCCCATGTCTCCAAATGTAAACTAATAGAAGTCAAATGAAATAATGTAGAAAGATTTTTAGCACAGCATGAAACAACATCTCATCACCGTCTGTCCCTACAGTTGGTACAGTGGCAGTTTATAATAATAATAATAATAATAATCCATCTACAGTCAATTACCTAAAGAGCAACAACTGCATTTACCATCATGCAGCACTTTAAAGTTCTTATTATCTCACAGGTGACGTAGAAATGATGCCAAAAACACCCCTGGAAGTCTTTCAAGTCTTCAGTGAGAAGCAAATGTCTCTCTCTCCCTCCCTCTCTCTCCTCCCTCTCTCTCCTCCCTCTCTCTCTCCCTCCCTCTCTCTCTCTCCCTCTCTCTCCCTCCCTCTCTCTCTCTCTCCCTCTCCTCTCTCTCGCCCTCCCTCTCTCCCTCCCTCCCTCTCTCTCTCTCTCCCCCCTCGCTCTCTCTCCCTCGCTCCCTCTCTCCCTCCCTCTCTCTCTCTCTGTCTCTCACACACACACACACACACACACACACACACACACAAAATGCTAAATGATCTATCAGCATCAGTCAGTGTGTGTGTGTGTGTGTGTGTGTGTGTGTGTGTGTGTGTGTGTGTTCTTGTACTTGCTAAATATTGAAAACCAAAAGCCTCATTCTACCAGCAAAGTGAGGCTCATCACAACTTTAAAGGACCGTTTGCAGGTTCAGACTTGGTTTAAAGGTCAAGGGTCAACCTGAGTTTAGGTTGGGGTTGGGGCATGGTTAGGGTTAGGGTTAGAGTGTGGGCCGGGGTCATGGCCCAGAGAGCGGCGCATCAACAGGAACACGAAGGGGAAATGATCGTTTGAGCTAAAAATGCTCCATTTGAACTGGATAGGAAGTGACATCAGCAGGTGAAACCCCAGATGAGTGTGAAATGAGCCACCACAGGGGCGGAAGAGAAGAACACTGCATCTACAGACAGCAAGTATCTGGATCGTTACCATGTAGCAGCTCATGGTTCTGGTCAGTGGTGGACCTGGTTATCTCCTCACCCCTCACTGATGTGGCCGGTCCCTCTGGGAACCGGGGGAACTGGGGTGTGTGAGTGATGTTAGAGGGAGGCCAAGGAGGCCAAGGAGGCCAAGGAGGCCAAGGAGGCCAAGGAGGCCTGGCTCCTGGAGAACGTCTGCGTTCACCCCTGGAGAACCTTCTGGCATCGGTGTTCTGGATGACACCAGATAGATCAAGTCCCTCAACTAAAGCAAATCAATTATTTCTTTTACATTACAAGGTTTTTGGTTAGGTTGAACTATGTTGTTAGCTGCTAAGCTAACTAGGCCTCAGAGCTGCTGGTGTTTATTCCTTCCTTTAATTTTCTTTCTCATTTAAAGTGTCATCCAGTGAGTAAGAGTCTAGCGCAATAATTACAAATGTCTTATATTAGCATATTTTTTATCTTTCTTAAGTGACCTTAAATGTGGGATAATTATGCTCTGAATGTATGCTACATCCGTTAGCTTTGCTGCGGGGGTATGAAAGAATGAGAGTGTGCCCCCTACTGGCTGAGATAGGCTTCCTCTGCAGGGGGGCTCGGCTCATTGGAAGAGCTCAGAGTAGCACAGATTGGTTTGGGCATCTGGTCAGAATGGGGGGGGGGGGGTCCCGAAGCGATCCAGGGTCCACTGGAGGGAGGACAGCAACAATCCTGCTGCATCAGAGACCAGGATGAAGGATGAAGAGGGCAGAGGGGGGTCCAGGCTTGTCTGCCCCCCAGACAGAAGATGAATATGAAAGCTGCAGTTATGAGCAACAACCAAAACAGAAAAATCCCTTCACCAAGTTATTAAACTCAAACTGAAACCGATAACAGCAGTGAGGTGATTCGTATCGCTGCTCCCATACCTGGACATGTGGGCACCTCTGACCTCTGACCTCTGACCTGTGTAGAAAACAGGGCTCAGCTTTACGCCATCAAACCATTGTCACCCCCTGATAGTCCCAAATGATGCTGCTCCACCTACGCTGAACGATACTGGACCTGGAACGAGCCGATTCGCTGGACATGGACACCAAAGATCCAAAGGACCCCGATGACGCCGAGTCGCTCTGGACACGTGATGCCAGTGTGGAAGGAGGTGTTGCTATAAAGGTAGCATGGCGGTGCAGGGGATGCGGTTCCTGGCCTGTCCTCTGATGCACGTGATGACATCTTTAGTCCCAGATGTGCCCTGAGACCCCCCCACGCTGCTCCGGCGCTGCATTCAAACCTCCGCTCAACACGAGTTCCCAAAATGAATTAGAACGGATGCATCAGAACGGATTTACCTCATGGCTCTCTGTGCAGCCCAGCAGGGTTCAGTCGTGCTAGACGTGCACGACCAACGTGCCCAGTGTGATCTCAGCAGTCCGTGACATCATCACGCCATTCAGTCCTCCATAAGGTGAGCTGAGCAAGGACTCCAGGGTAACCCAAACCCCTAACCCCTAACCCCTAACCCCTAACCCTAACCCCTAACCCCTAACCCTAACCCTACCTCTCTCAGGAGGTCCAGGGTGTTAGCGTCTGAGCTATCGGACGTGTTAGCGTCGGAGCTATCGGACGTGTTAGCGTCGGAGCTATCGGACGTGTTAGCGTTCCGAGCTATCAGACGTGTTAGCGTCCGAGCTATCAGACGTGTTAGCGTCGGAGCTATCTCCGTCCCTGTAACCTCTCATTTAGCTGTGCAGAGCGGCTGCACTCCGGCCTTCTCGCTCCTGTTCTGTGGCCTTGTGGAGTTTCTTCTCTCTCCAGGGAGTTGGTTAGGGCTGTTGGAGGCTGAGGCCCTGCCTCATTGCTGTGGTCTTCACAGAGGAGTTCAGCAAAGGCAAAGATCCAAAGAGAGAAAGAGGTAAAAACTGTCTGAAGGTGATAAAAGCCTCCTTGGTTTTCTCTTTAATGTCAGAGTGGAAGGGACCATGCAGCCATGTGATCAGCGTAACACAGCCTGATCAAAGCCACCACCTCTCTCTCTCTCTTCTAACACTCTTATTTGTGGCAGTTGAAACAGGCTAAAGGTTGATTTCCTCCAGAAACTCTGTGATTCATGTTTCCGCTGCTTTGAAGTGCGCAATCTCGGGATAAACCGTTTCAGCCTGTCCAAACAAGTTTCAATCACACGTTCCGTGTTTAGCTGGTCACGGGGAGACGAGAAGGTCGTGCACGTGAACAGTCACACCGAGGGGATCCTTCTCCCCGGAGTTAGAGGTAAGATCTCTGCGGAGGGACACACACACACACGCACGCACGCACACACACACACACGCACGCACGCACACACACACACACACACGCACACACACACACACACACACACACACACGCACGCTTGCATCTGCCCCTTGAGGTCATCTCACCAAAAAGCCCACATCTGCTCCCCCAAACTCCACTGGATAAGCCGTCTGCTCACCTTCCTCATTACCCAGCCCCCCCGTCTGTAGAACCCCCCCCCCCCTGCAGGAGCACGTGTGTGTAGGACATCACTCAGCTGTTCGCCAGGCGGACAGACGCTCTCGGTCTCTTCACTCCTCAGTGTGTGGCCACGCCCACATCACAGGTTTATCACAGGTGATCTTCACCTCATGAGGAGATCAGCGGAGGATCTGGGGGGGGGGGGGGGGGGGGTTACACTCTGGAGTGGGCAGGATCGGGTTTCTCACCCACACCCTCATCCCTTCATCCCTGTGGGCCGCCATTAAACGTGACATCAGAGCCTCCTGACAGCTGTGGCGAGGGGCCGGATCCAAACGAGCCTCCGGTAACGACGCAC
>NC_042294.1:11992631-12107631 GCF_901000725.2 Takifugu rubripes | reverse complement strand
GTGAAGCTGCTGTAGAGAGAGCTGAGTGGTTCTGAGGACAGGTGGCTCCTGTTGCTCCTGAGCTGGAACCCAAACTGCTTTCACTTTCACTTTCACTTGTGTTTTTGAAAGAAAGTGGAAAAAAGGCAGAACCTTTATTCTGAAGATAGAGGCCAGCGGTCGAGCACATCCTCGTGCACGCCATACATGCCATCCACGAGCCACCAGCATGCTCGTGCACGCCGTGCACGTGTCATGTATGCACACGGTGGGAGGCAGCTTTGGTTCTCCCTGATCAGGGGGCTGTTTTCAGACCTCCTGCCAGGCTTGGAAGGAGGTCAGGTTCTCCAAGGTGTGTCTAAAGGGAGCTGACATGTGGATGTGCTGGCTCGGAGCTCCGCTCCACCACCACAACCCGCCACTGCCAGAGAAAATACAGTCATTGTTTGTTCTAATGCTTGTTCCAATCCGCAGCTTTATCCTGAAACACCAATTTGGAGCGCTGGTTTGGAATTTGGAATTCTGCTCATGTTCATTTAGACCGGTTGCCTGAGGAGCTTCCTGTCACCCTCCATTTAACAGTCGTTACAACTGACTGAAGAAAACAGCAGATTTAATAACAGGACATCTAATAACAAAGCCAGGAGGGTTCGGATGGTTTAACCAGATCAGGTTTAACCAGATAAAGCCTTGAGTTAGGGACAGGTGAAGAACATCAGTGAGCGTTGATGCTGGCCAGGACCCTGTGAGACAGGAGGCCTCCATTTAGCCTGACTGAAAATAAAAACCGTACATTTAAGATGCCCGCCAGACATGTTCCAGAAAATAAAAATACTTTTCTTTTCATCTTCTGTTGAGGTGTGTGTGTGTGTGTGTCGAGTTCCACTGCAGATACGACTGTTGTTTGGACTTTGTGTTAAATAGTTCCCATTTAATAGTTTTGCTGGTCATTTTTTAGCTCTTCATTCAGGTATATACAGTATATATGTGTGTGTGTGTGTGTGTGTATTTCTATTTTTGTAAAATGTGGATTTGCCCACCTATGCTTCTCTTTAAACCATCAACAAAGCATTCTTAATGACATCAGAACCAGATAAAGAGTCGTGACTTTGGGCCGAACGGACTCTGTTGATTTAGCTTCGTTAGAAATACTCTATAATGCTATAAAGTGTAGAAATATTAGATACTATTAGGAAATGTATTGTTTTGGGATACATGTGGTATTTACCCCGTTCGTTATATCGTGCTTCTCCAGCTGGTGATTCCTGACTGGAGCTCATCTCCCAGCGAGAAGAGGCAGAACCAAAGAGTAACGTCCTGATATTTGACGCATCAATCTGAGCGCAGCAGCATTTTAACGCTGACTGTGCAGGTTTCCTGCTAAATGAGAAAGCAGTAACGGATCGACCGGGTCAGCGCATTGCTGCGGCTTGCATCACTCTGGGTTCTGGCTGAATTAGTGCTGTGCTAATAAAAGTGGAACAGCAAGTCCCCCCGCCCTCTACGGTCCTGCAGCCCAAAGTCTAGAGGCATGTGTTTGGTCCTGGCCAGGAGGTATCAGGTTCTTCACAGCACTCCTCACATCCAGAGCCTGGTTCTGATTTCCTGGATCATTGAGCAAGTATGTCGGAGTTCACCTGCATCCAGTTTTCAGGAATAAATCAAAGCTCGTTTTCTCGGGAGGGTGTGGAACAACATACGGGGCTGGATCATTTTTAAGGGAGGTTGCAGGTGTTAATAATTTCTTTAGTGGTCCTGATTACTCAGCCTGTCGGGTTCTGAGGACGGACCCCAGCAGTGGCGCCGGTATCACGATGGCACGAAGACGTTGAGTCGATATGAGGTCGACATGAGGGCGGGCAGAGCTGATGTGGCAGAGAGGTGCTACAGCACGTAGCATCATACCGAGACTCTGGGGGAACACGTTTGGGGGCCGGTGGTCCGGGACACCAGCTCCCATGAGATGTTTCAGGTCATTTCTCCGCTCCAACAGCTGGATTATGGAAAGAATCCCAAGTGCGTGTTTCCTCTCTGAATCTTCCTCTTAAAGAGCATCATGGATGTGACCAAGAACACCTCCAACATACATTAGACAAACCTGAATCTATGTTTCAAATGTCCCAAACTACAACACGTCACACCAAAAGCAACAGATTGGTTCTGCAAGGAGAGTTTCTGAACTTCCAACTGAGGCACAAACATCCGGCTGTGAACCGTCACCCAAATACTGGAGCTAATTTATCAGCACCTTTAAAAATTCCTGACTTTTTACACTGTTTCTTATGCTGGGAGAAAGGGTTATTTTAAGGATCCACGAGGACTTTGTTCAGGAGAGAAGAGGAATCTCTGGATGTTTCTGCACCCAGATGCAGCTTGGCTGGAAGCTTCCAATGATTTTTCGTTCCTTTTTTGACCCTACAGAGGGTTACAGATACAGGTAGGTGGAACACGGTAAGAACCAAAGAACATACAGATAGAGCAGATAGAGCAGATAGAGCCTACAGAAAGCCTCTGCTAATGTTGGTCCTGAACTCTGGTTTTATATACATCCAAAGCCAAAGCTGTGGAACATGAATAACATGAATAAAAGCGCCCCCAGCAACAACCTGCTCCACCTGTGGAGGCAGGTGATGCCCCACGTTGTGGATGTCTCCTCTGATTTCACCTGCTAGCTACAGCCTCATTAGACTCTAAGCACAAACGGCGCTTCAGACCGGGCCAGCTGTTGGGGGTGGAGCCTCTGATGGCCGCGGCGTTCTCATCACACGGTGCTGCTGGCGTCTGTAGCACGTGACCTTTAGCATTTCCTGCTGGGAGCAGTTTGTTTTCATGGTGATACGAAGCCAACATGAAGCAGAAGACAAGCACATCAGCTACACTGCGTTTTCTCCGCATCATCACATCTGTCGACATCATTTTCATCAGCTTCATCATCGTCGTCACCAGCAGCAGCCTCTCCTCATGACCTCTGACCTCTGCAGCAGGATGTCCCCCCCAGGCAGGAGTGTGTATGGGTGTTGATTAGAGGATCACAGGCTGGACACACAATTGCACACATACACGCACAAACACACAAGTGTGTGAGGTATGTAGTTGTTAGCGTTAGCCAACAGGAATGCATTTAGTAGCATTTACTTCCTTAAATGTCACATTAGGACCAGGAGACCGACTCCAGAGTCTCAGGTGATCTGAAGCGTTTCCCAGCCTCAGAACCAAACTAGGACCTGAGGCTCACTGCAGATATATTAACCCGCCCCATTTTCTGGAGCTCCATCGGGGTCCAGTTGTAAATCTGAGATAACGTGGAGATTATCACCAAGAGTAAAGTCCGTTTCCCAGAAGCCACAGTCTTTGGAAGAGCTTTTTGACTTTAGACAGAGTGAAACACAGAGGAGGAGGAGAAAAGAGGAGTGCTGCATCACCTGCATGTTGCTGAGAGAGGGTGATAATCCACACGGAAATAGAAAGTGAACAAAGAGGAGCATCAGAATGCAGATGTGAGCTAATCCTACTTTGGACTCCCTTTGTTAACTGTGTTATCGTTACTGGATTGAGGAAACAAGGAGGCGAGAGGAGGATATGAGGAGGCGAGAGGAGGAGAGCGGTTGTGTGGGCCCGCCGCCAGATGCTAATGTTTCTAAAGCTCTCCTCAAGGTGTGTGTGTGTGTGTGTGTGTGTGTGTGTGTGTGTGTGTGTGTGTGCTCCCCAGAGTCCTGTGACAGTGTTAGCTAAACAGCAACCTAGCGGCGCCGTCTGCCAAGCGTTGCCTTTCACCACTTTAGGATTTTACTGTTGGTGCAGCTGCAGAGGAGCATGTGGCATATGGCCCAGTAAATACTGGCTGATATTTTAATTACCCTTTGCATAATCTAATTATTAATCAGGGAGATTAGAGTTCCAACTGCTGTTCCAAAGTGACACTGTGGAGCTGCTGGGATGGATGAAGGTCCAGCTGACGTTTATCTGGAACAGTTTTCACGTCCTAAATGGACAGTGACTGATTATAAACATGGATTTTATAAAAAGAGAGAAAATCGACACAGTAGCAATGATGCAACATGTTTCACGTGCATTATTATGCACGTGAAACATGATTTTAAAGGAATGTGCACAGCAGGATTTTCCCTGCTAGGGTTCTGACATCATCCGCCTGGTACCAGATGCCACCGGCCGAATTCAGGGGTCAGAGGTCGTATAACTGTCTCTAGAGGTCATTCAAGTAATTCAGGTAAGTTTTTTCTTTGGGTGCTGGAAGAAAACAGCATTTCAGCTTAGCTCAAAGGGAACTATATTCTGTAACATCAAGGAAAGAGGGTTTTACCTCCTTTTGTTGATACAATTGATGATGAATGATAATGAGGGTTTTTTTAAACTTGAACCCATTTAATCATTTTAAAACCAACATAAAATTATTTTTATCTTTCAAATCTTTTACTTCAGGAATTGTAGTTATATAGACATTTATTGTCATCATCATCCTTCACTACTCACAAGTAAGCCGTTAAAGATTGTGAGTAATGAAGGAGGAGGAATGCTCAGTTAAAGTTTCACTAAAGAACGTTCCTCATTCCCGACATTCCCAACTAAAGAACGTTCCTCATTCCCGACATTCCCAACTAAAGAACGTTCCTCATTCCCGACATTCCCAACTAAAGAACGTTCCTCATTCCCGACATTCCCAACAACATCTGATGCTGCTTTTCCTTCTCGAGATGTCAGAATGTTTAAATCGCTGATGGAATTCTGAGGTTCAGATTGACGACACCTGTTTATATTTTAAGCAGGTAATAAAGTAGCAGAAAACTGATGGGAAAATGGGTTAGGGTTTTCCAGAGGACTATGAAGTGTGTGTGTGTGTGTGTGTGTGAGAATCTTTTAGAGCTGAAATACATTCAGGTCATTTCAGCAATAAATAATTCCGTTTCCATACCGTCTCACATTATATTATTATATTATTGCTGTATGAGAATAAAGCCGCACGCTCCACTCGCATATGTGCACGTTGCGTTCCTCGCTTTGATTTCTGCAACCCTGAAGTCAAGCCGAGCTCAGAAGATGCAACACACAGCTGACACACACCAACGTACTGTAGATGCTGCTGCTGGGGGGGGGGGGGGGGGGCAGGTTGGATCACGGAGCACGAGTGGGTGTGGAGGAGTGGGTGGGTGGATACGCTCAGCGTTCCAGGGCCAGAGGAGTTCAGAGGATTAGATGTTGTAACAGAATCAGAAAGTTAGCATGAGGGCGAGCAGATGAGAAACAGCTCCGCGGAGCCGTGCCAAGCTGGAACAGACCGCGGCTTCTTCTCCTCGTTGCTGCTCAAATATTGAGCAACAGTTGGAGCAACAGAGCCGCCGTGTGTATTGTTCTACTGTGATTGAGACATTCTCTCCTAATTGCTGTCGTTCTGGTCGGTGGTTGATATTGAGAACATGTGAGCGAGTGTGAGGCTGCAGGACAGCTGGAGAGTGAAGCGCTTGTTTGACAGGGTGGACGGCAGCTTTCACCAGCTCTTCCAGGATCCAGGAAGCTGCCACGTGGAGTCAGAGATCCGATGGCTGCTGATCTGCTCCAGGAGAACGTCGCCTTTCTCCAGCTCCACGTGGAAGCTGCCACTCTGACGGGAGGCGTCATTTTTGGAAATGTTTCTCCTTGTACTGTATTTTGGTTTTAAAGGAAAGAAGTAAAACTGAAAGTGTCTCACCTCTGAGGATAAAGTCGGACTCGGGACCAGTTTTGATGTAGTCCAGCTAACGTGGTGATAAATCAAGTCAAGGTTCATGTTCCAGGGTTAACCCTAACCCTAAAAATGTAAAAATAAATAAATCACTTTGTCTTATGTTGACTGGAACTGAATGAATAAGGGACCTTTCTTTCTCAAATGCCACATTTTACTGACACAACTGTTGGGTTCCACTTCACTTGTGTGTCGGGTCCTGGCAGCTCCTGCTGGGCCTTGATGGGACCGTCGATCACGTCCATCCAGACTCGGGTTCCTGCACACCCTGGTGTCTGGGCAGTGCTGAACCCTCTGGCCATCCAGTTGATTTTGGATTTACGACTAATTTCCGTCCTTCAGGGCCATTTCTAACACGTGACTGATCACGAATCGGCTGCCCTGTTAAAGCATAGAAATATCCTGCCCCCTAGTGGGGAATCAATCTAGTGCAACGTGACTTGAGAATAAAACAGAATTAATTAAATTAGTTTAAAACAGAGAATTAACAGCTTTTTGGAGGTTTGATGCAGATTATTTTGTGGACTGTAATAAGATATCTGATCACCAGAAAGAAGCATGTGTACATTTATATTCACAGCATAATGTCATATTGAATATGGGACTCGTTTTGATCTCCAGTTTATTTTCACTAATCTTTATATTCCAAAACGTATTCAAAATGCAGACTAACAACTGTATAGAAACTGTACACAAAGCAAGGCACTGGTTTAAAAATGAAGCGTCAGGCGTCATCCTGCTACAACAGATCCTGGACTAACACGTTGTTGAGGACCGTCACCGCCTGCTCCCTCTAGGTAAATCTCAGGAGTAACATATGTACAAATTCATGAAAAAAAATATCAATACATCCAATCAGAGCATCTGGCCACAGCTGGAAGCTCACATTCACCAGCCTCGGTCTTCTTTCTCCCGTCATGTCCTGGACCTCCCAGTCCTCATGGTAAATCGGCCTCCACAGCCTCCAACCTCTCACCACAGCTCAGAAAAGTCCTTTAGACTTCTTTAGGTTGACCTGCTTCCAGCCAGGCAGACTGCTGTACTCCTCTCTGCTCATCTCCAGGGCCGTCTGTGGATCAAACGCATCATCGGTGTCCTGCCAGAGGTTAGTGAGCAGCCTCTGGACCATCCGGTCCTGTAGGAGCTGCATGCATGGTGAGCTCAGAGCTTAACCACGAGTCAACAACTCGCTAAAGTGAGATGGAAACAGACCCACGGGATCGATGAAGCATCAATAAAACCGACTGATGGTCATCGACGCTTATCGGAAGACTCACCTCCTCCTGCTCACCCCCCACAGCCCGGAGGAAGGACCAATATTAAAGCAAAGGTTCACTTCTAACCCACCTCCACCTCCACCTAGTGTTCTAAAGACCAAACTGCTACAGTAACTGAGCAACCTTTGGCAATCAGAGGACAGGAAGACTTCAAGAAGCAGTTGAAATGCAAAGTAGGACTGAATAATCTTTTCAACACCGCTCAGGTACCCTTGAGCAAGGCACTGAAGCCCCAAATGCTAACTTAGGGCCCTGCAACGAGCTGGCCACGCACTTTAGGGTGCACCCTGCCTTTGCCTATATCCTCTGTGAGATACAGTGGTCATGAAGAAAGAGAAGCCCCAAATCTCCTCACTCGGTGGTTTAGCCACCCTAGAGCCAGATCTATGGAACGTGGCTGCTTCGAACACTTTACATGAACAGCACATTCTGACCATGGCTGCCCAGACGTAGTTGCAGCCTGTCGGCATATCATTTACTTTAGTAAACGTGTTGTTCATTCAAATCTTACTGAGACTCTGGTTTGCTGCTATAGTTTTACCTCAAAGTCCTCATCTGTCAAGTAGACCTCCAGTCGAAGAGGGTCGACACCCTCAGGCAATGGCCGGGCTAGAAGCTCTGCCAGCGGGTAGGTGGTCTTACACAGCCGGGCCAACACATCTTCCACGAGGATGATCTGGTTACAGACCTCTGCCTCCTTGACAGCACAAGAAGTGAAAATATTCAAAGCAGAGTTAAAAAAAAAACAGCTAAAAATGCCCAGGGCCTCGTGTTTGGCTGCAGCATCATGTAAATCCTGCAGGCCTGACCCTTCTCCACACACCCTCTCTGTGATCTCAGCGATGTCCTCTCGATGCTCCCAGCTGGGGAACATGTTGGTGAAGGTGAGAGGCTCCAGACCTGCATGGATCAGGTACGCCTTCGGTGGCTTCTTCCCATTTTTGTCTGTTGCAGCAAACCGAAAATGCTTGTTTCATTTTAATATAGAAAAGCAGTGAAGGCTGGGTCCACCAAACCTAAACCAGGCCCCACACAATGGCCGAACCACAGGTCACCTATGGCCGAACCACAGGTCACCTATGGCCGAACCACGGGTCACCTATGGCCGAACCACAGGTCACCAATGGCCGAACCACAGGTCACCAATGGCGGAACCACGGGTGACCAATGGCCGAGCCACAGGTGACCAATGGCTGAACCACAGGTGTGGCTAGAGTACCTTGGCAGTACTGCAGCACAGTCTCCATGGCACATTTCCTGTCCACGTCCCAGCGAATACGAGCGGAGCCAGTGTTTCCAGTGTCCTGAGGCCACCAGCCCTGCCACAGATAGACCTCATGGTGGTTGTCTACCAGGAACAGGGCTGAAGATCAGACAAAAATGGTCAGGTAACCATTAGCAATAACCTTGGCGATACGAGCAAAGCTGCAGAAAATATTAACCGTCATCTTTTTCAAAACATGCTATATAAAGGTTAGCTAACGCGGAGATCGTATATAAACATACGACCTGACGAAAGAGTTGCAAAAATATGCAAGAGCTTTTCTCAGAATCATCTGGGATCTGGCAGATGAGGCTGCAGGTCAAAGGCACCTGGCTGTGAGGCGGTGTACAGATCCTCCTCCAGGAAGGGCATGGAGTTGACCTTCTTGGAGTCTCTCGCTGGATACAGAAACTCCACGGCTGTAAACTGGCCAGAGCTGCTGCTCAGCTGGTAGAGTCGGGGGGTGAAGTTGAATCGCCCCGGGTCTGAGGGTCAGAGGTCATTCCACAGTTGTGATCACGGGATCAACAGAAATCCACTGTGGAAAATGAAACGTGCTCCCTACCTTGCAGCATGCAGTCATAGGCTTTCCTGTCTCTCCGCCCAAGGGCTTCCCAGAATGCTGCAGGCTCCGCCCCCTCATCACATTCCCAAATAGTAACATTGCTGCTGCTGTGGAGGCCTGTTTCTAGAGGGCATCTACACAAAACACTCAGATTCAGGGAGGTAAGACAACCGAGCAGGTTTCCAGGCTTCTACTCACTGCTCTTTAATCTGGTTAGCTGCAGTTCGCGCCACTTCCTGAGTGTGTGTCTGAGCCTTGCAGCCGTGCCACAGGTAGATGAGCGCCTGGCTGACGCACAACAGCAGCATGGAGACGCGCGAGCGCAGACTGCTGCAGTTACACGCGACCTCCACTAGGTGTCCCTCCACAGCCACTTCCCCACGAACACAGTACAGACGCCAGTCGTCTGTTATAAAGGCCACAGACGCAGAGCAGGAAGCGTTTTCGCGGGTGAAACAAAGTTGTGGTCCAACACAACATTAACAGTGATGTGGACGTACTCTGGCAGTTCTCCTCCTCCTCCTCCTCTTCCCTCTTTCCTGAGTGGATGACCATCCCCCCCTTGAAGCACTGCAAGAAACACGGAGGTTCCTTGCCCTGCTGGACCTGAACCTGAAGTCAATTGGGCCAGGACAAAAGGAGATGGACCACTACTACTTAAAAACATAAGAAGTGTAACTGCAAAAAAAACCATTATATGACTCAGTTGTTAGTAACTTGACAACATTTCACACAGTGAACGATACCACTAGTTAGTGTCCTGGTTGGGAAACACACTGATAGATGTCCGCTCCTTCCTCTGCCCTCCACAATAAATAAATAAATAATAAACCAGGTGCCTCTTCAATGAAGGAACTCACGTAAATCACGTGATGTTACCAATTTGTGGTCTCTAACACGGTCCACAAAAGAAGACATTATATGCAATAGTTCCTCCATCTAGGTGATTTGAAGGTTGTACCTTTTGTGTTTGGATAAACGTGTCTATTATGGGTAATTCCATTATTTTCCAGGTCCGTTCTGCACAGTTGTCACTGATCTGCCGTAAACATGATTTTTCATTTTGAACTTTTTCTTCGATCCAAATTTCTGTCCCACAAGCGCAGCGTTGTGCCGAGCTTTAGTGACGTAGCGCCCCCTGCTGCGCCATTCAGCTAAAGTAGACATTTTGGGAGCGGAGATGCACCAGAACTGCATCCAGAACATCTAGCGGCTATGTTTCATTGGTTTTTCTGCTCTAGCATCACACAATGACTGAGAAAGGAAAATGTGTTGGTATCCCAAAGGAAAATGGTGTCTTGAGTATGGGATGGAGAGACTACATGCAACAGTTTGGGCTCTGCTGGTCAGAAACTCTGACAATGTCATCAGACACTTGAGTTACAGCTGCTCATTATCATTATTTTTAATCCCAGAGTTCTCATTGGATCTTCCACTAGCTAAACTTTGAGCAGGCGTGAACAGTTACAGGCCGCTGGTGATAGCTCATTAGGTGTAGTTGGCCATACCTGGGCACCGCGCTCCTCATCCAGCTCCACGGTCATGAGTGCCGATGTTCCCTTCTCACTGATGGTGGCGTTGCGGCCCTGCCAGAAGAAGTAACAGCACTTCTCCTTTCCGGCCGCTGACATCTTGATCTCAGAATTCTGCCTTCTTCCAACTGCAGGAGAAAATGAGTTTATAGAGCTGCAGCACATCTGCACCCTGAGCCAGAGCCACACGTCACTATTATACCACAGTTCAAACGTTATGTTGAAAAAGCTATTGCGAAATGATTGATTTTGACAGGGTTATGATGAACGGATCCAGAGTGACGACCGCGACGCTGTTCTGGAAAGATGTCTAGAACCAGTCATTGGAGTGGCGTTGCTCCAGGGGACCCACCTGCTGTGCTAACCATGTACTTCCACTTCACCACGTAGGTGTCGCCTTCATGGAACTGCCCGATGCTCTGGCGTGGCAGACGGCTGTAGTCGAACTCCAGGATATGCCAAACCTCCACTGCCAGGGTGGTAATCTCATAGCTCCGCCAGTCCTCCGCCTCCACCAGACCGTAGCCGCGGCCCACATTCGTGCCGTCCAATCGGGTGTTGACAGGCCTGGGCTGAAGGTGCAGCATCAGGGAGGTGTCACAGGCGTTACGTGGGTCAGAGTGGGATGGATCCTGCTGTGAGGATGAAGAGTGAGAAGACTGGGACCGAACCAACACCGCTTCCTGATTCCGGATGAATCGCCGTACTTTCTGATCCGACACGCGGTCGTTGGGGACTTTGCTGGGACTGGGGGTTTTCCTGGAGTCGCTCCAGTCCACGAACTTCTCCTTGAACAGAGTTGTTTCATTGTGCTGAGTCAGCCTTCCAAACACCGCCCAGTCAGGTCGCCCCTGACCTTTCCTACCACACATTCGTCATCCACAGAGGGAAGCAGATAAAGAACAATGCTTCTAAGTTCTTTCCATCCTGATATCGGGCCCTGCTCCTCTGATACATCCAGAATATTATTACAGAATGTTCCATCATGTGGTGGTGCAGAGATGTGCATACTTGGGGATGAGCGGGTTGCACTCTCCTGGGTCCAGAGGGTTGATGTCACAGTTGGTGTAGTCGAAGGTTCCGTTCCACAGGTGTTTGGCCAGCTGGAAGGCCACCTTCCTTTGGGCCAGCGTCACTTCCTTCCCGTGCCAGATATACATCTCACTGCCAAAGTCAAACACCAGAACCTGCAACAAACAACAGAGAGATGATTCTGATGGAACAGCTGATGTGTCACTAGAAACATGTCCGTTCCTACTCATGTGTCTGACCTCTTTAGGGTCAAGCAGAGAACAACGAGGCATTTTGGCCCAAAAATCATCATCTGGAACCAGTCTGTCCTCCACCAGGCGGTATATACAGTTGGTCTCCACGATGGCACCTTCATACAGCTCGTCCTCATCTGGTGTTCCTGCAGCTGAAGGAGGAGAAAAGCATTTATTTCAAAACTTGAGAACTGTATTTGTCAAGGTTTTGTGTGTCAAATGTAAAATGCTCACATTGAATACTCAACTGTCCTCCTAGGATTTTCCAGAATTCCTGGGAAGCGTGGTTGTTCATGCCTTCCTCAATGAGCTGGACATCTTGAGCTCGGCAGCCCATGTCTCTCTTACTTTGGATAAAATTAGCTAACTCTGATGCCTAAACACAACATCAAAGAAATAGATGAGGCGTCATTTTAGCACAAACCTTTAAATCCACAGGTGATTTACAGGATTCTACAGCTGTTACTTCTTCTATGAGTGCTGCTATAGAGTAGAATAGGAACGGGACTTTATACAGATGTTACAGCCCATTTCCCTTCCAGCTGTGGAACTATTTGTTTTGGCGGAGCCAAATACACGATTCACTAAACGCACAAACCTTAATCTCATGTCCCTTATTACTGTTACCTAATAAAATGTGCTGGTAGAACTTTCTGGGTAAAAGCAAAACCACATGAGAGGGAGCGATGTTGTGCAGCACCATCGTACGGTACCAACAGAGTCGTTTATCAGTTCAAGGTCAGTTCAAGGTCAGGAGGCCAGGCTGTTTCCCAGGTGTTTCCTCTAAAACACCAAGCGTGGCTTCCTGTGTTAGGGTTAGTCTGCCTATATAGCATCAGGCTTCTCAACCCTAAGCTTCTGTCACACCACAGATGAAAGACGCCACATGTTTTCAAGTTCTTAACTCTACCACAGTCAGACCTTGTTCTTCTCAATGACATTTGCAAATTCTCCAGTCCAGACAAAGCAGTGTTGTGGTGTAACCAGCAGGAAACAGTCACCGCTGTTCAGGGAGGGTGCTCTGGGCTCCACTAGCCGGGTCTGAACATGGCGTCGTCCTGAAACACCGTTACAGAGACGGATGGTTTAATCATCACAGGTAACACTCGAAATGTCTTTACATCTGTTTTCACCAACTCTGTCCCACAACCTCCTTAAAATTAGCCTCTGTGGCACCTCTGGGAGCTAAGGAGACGTCACTATGGAAGCCTCTGATCAGCAGAAGGCTTTGCATTGGTCTGACTGTAAATATGACTACAGGGATATTATTTTAACTATAAACGCCACCTAGTGGTCAATCCTAGAGTAAGACTATAGTATCTGATGCTGTAAATCACATGATCCCACTAATGGGTTTTGTTCTGGAGGAGATCCGAACAATCATGATGGATTTGTGCATTTCCCTCTGCTGGTGAGGTGCACTGACCTTTGACCTGTAACAGCATGAGTTTCTTGTAAGGCACCGCGCTGTTGTTGGACACGTGTTCAGAGATGCTGACGCTGCGCAGGTTGATGCTGCTGAAATTCTCCGTGCTGGCCAGACCGGCCAGAGCCACGTCAGAGAAGCCAGAGGTCTTGTTCACTGCAGGGGAACACACCAACGTCATCAAGCGTCATCATAACACAGAAAAAGAGCCACGTCTCTTACATTTATCAGGAAAAAAGACCAATAAATAAATACGGTAAATAAATGACCAGGCCTATGATCAAGACTCTGGACACGAACCAGAAAGTGACGACTGAACTAGGTCAGCTCACATCCTCACCCTTATGTACAACATATATAATAATAAATATATAATAATATAATGTCACAGCTCTTTATGGAGAACATAGTTTACTGGCATATCCAAAGACACTCACTCCTCTCAGCCTTCATCCTCTTGCTCTCCAGCTGGCCGATGTTCAGCCTTTGCTCCGTGTACTCGTGCCTGATGTCCTCCCGGGCAGCCAGAGATTTCAGGGGGTTCCTGGACGCCTGGATGTTCCGGGTCGGGCGGACTGCTCGTTTGTGCTGCACCATTTCTGAGGTTAGTCTAAGGAAGAGTAAGGTATCAAAATGGCTAAACTAGTCCCAGAGTCCAGATTTGGGCTTGTAGAGCTTACTTTGGTGCCAGAGGACCAAAGATGGCATCGAAGTCTTCATGGACTTCCAGCATGTTGACAGAGGCTGGGAGCTCCTCCACCGCGCGGTAGAATTTAGAGAAGGCTTCATCCTCGAGGGCCATTACTTCCTTTACCTTCTTCTCTGTGACTGTGATGGTTGCCTCTGGGAGACAAGGTGCTGAGGAGGAGCAGGGTGGAACAGAGAGGTCATCTCATTTGATTTGATTTAAAATACTAAAAAAATAATAACCTTGTTTTAAAATTTTCATAATTCTAAAACTAAAGACGATTAATGCTAATCGCCTAGCCGGGGACACATTCATACAACACTGGTTACATGGTCATTTTCCTGTCAGGGAATAATAATAATGATAATAATAATAATAATAATAATGATAATAATAACATAATCCAACAATGACTGACCTTTATTGAGCTTTCCAAGGAAGGACTCCAGCTGCTCAAGCTTCATGTCCGACTCCACGTTCAGACCTGATCCAGCCTTCGTCACTGGATTTAGACACAAATCTGCAGATTAATATCTTAATTTAAGAGTGAACACGGGGTGATTAATGCCAATTTAAAACAGAAGATGAGCAACAGGGAAACTGAAGTGAACACATTCATTCATTCTCAGAATAATATAGCTAAGAAATGATTAATAATTTGACAGGTTTTTGACAGTGGCCCCCAACTACCTGCACACAGTGTTATTTAAACATCATATAGGTGGTTCACACAATTACCAATTACACAGATGGGGGGGGGGGGATCCTAGGGATCCATACATGTCGGATGGGTGTGAAGGTAGAATAAACTCATCACAACAGCAACGGACCTTCCTGTGGTTTGGAGATGGCGATGGTCCCATTTTTGGGTTTGGAGAGCACTGAAGCTTGTAATGCAGAAGGAGACGCCAACCCTGAGTGAGGAAATCACGGTCACATGATCACATGATCAGGTACCGGTGTGTGAACAAATTAGTTAAATAATGTACCAATAAAGCTAACGTATATGCCCACGCAGTGCATGTGGACCTAGCAGTAGCAAAAGGCCTTAAAATGAGGAGTGGGAGGATTCTAATGCCCATCCAGACATCCATGACATTAATCTGTGCGAGTCCATTTACATGTGTGGAAAACACACGGATGTGTCAACAGGGACTCGAAGTCCTGAGCACCTCCAGCCAGGAAACCTTTTTCTTCTTGGATATCAGTCTGCTTCATCGCAGGAGCTGCAGTGTGCAGAGTGTCGTGGGCTCTGACCTTTCTTCACCATTCGTGCAGCAACGGTGAACTGGGCGGAGTCGTTGGCAGCGCCATGACCTTTGGCCTTCCAGGCCTCCTCCTGGGCTACTATCTGCTGCTTCCTCTCCTGGATGGACAGCTGAGCCTCGACGTTCCGGACCTCCGTCTCAGACTGGGTTATTCTCTAAAGAATAGGCACACGTGGATCTGACTGGCTGAATAGAGGAATTACATGGAGATTCAACTAGAAAGGGACATCAAAGAACATGTGATATGTCTGAACATGTGATATGTCTGAACATGTGATATGTCTGAACATGTGATATGTCTGAACATGTGATATGTCTGAACATGTGATATGTCTGAATGGCAGAATCTTGACTACAGGACTGTCAGGGTCACCTTCCTTCTCCAGGGGTGTCTCTCATCCACCTGCATGGTTCGAGGAGATGCAGAGGGCGAGATGACCACACAAAAGGGCTAGGATGTAAGAGGATGGCAGTTTAGACGGGGGGGGGGGGGAGACAGGTATATGAAGCTTTGGGTGTTGCCAGACTGATCGCACAGGTAAATGAATGAGGGGGGGATCAGGCTCCTACCTGTGCAACTGACTCATTGGGAGAAGAAACATGGAAGGGAGGGTCAGCAGGTGGAGAGGGAGGAGGTGCAACGATGGGCTCCTAAAGATAAAATCAGAGGAAAGATGAGCAGAATGATCCAGGTGATGGAAATGAGGACTCTTTAAGACAAACAGAGTTACTGTATCATTACTCAGGACGACTACATATCGGTGTATGTTCTCCTATTTTCCTAATAGGTATGTGACCAAGAGCTGCTTGAAACCCATCAAAATTAGGGAGTGATGTTCGGTGAACACAGTGAGTATTGACACTGTGTATTGTCGTGCGCATGCTTTTTTGTGTTCTTTTTATATTTTGCATGGTTTTACTATCCCAGCCAGTGGTGCAAGATCACGTGATCTGTGATGCAACTGGAATTCCGGAACTACCTCGGTTTGAATTAGCTTGGTAAAGATTATGTGTTGGAACAACGAGAGACTTTATTTTATTCTGATGCAGTTGCATAACTTTGAACTAAAAGAGGAAACAGGAAATGATGTAAATTGTGTTGAACAAGGGGAGACGAAAAGCTCTTAAACTTGATTAGGAATCCAGTGTTCACCTCTGATCTCATTAGGACGTCATGTGATGAGGTGTGTGTGTGTGGGGGGGGTGACAGCTAAACAGAAACTTTCAACACCCCCACAGAACTAAACTCTGCATGCAGACAGAAATCACCTTTATTCTTTGACAGACAAGGAACAAAGAGAAGAAAGAGGGTTTACATGAACATGCAGATTAGCAGAGAAAGTGGAGTCGTAGCTACAGAAGCTAGCAAGGTGCAACGAACAATTCCTCCTTATCTTATGAACATTTGAGGAAAAAGTCAGCTTCCATGCACAGAATTCTTCTAAATAAATATACATGTGCAACGAAACTAAACAGAGAAGTGGGTTTTATTTACGAAATTAGGCAAAAGAATCCTGATTAATCTTAAGATTGAGTATAAAGTATTAAATTCATGACCCCATATTATTAAACAGATGAAGGCAGCAGCTTAAGAGGAAAGTAGAAGCTTGGTTTCTAAAATTTGACAATGGGAACGTGAATGTTTGAGTTAAATAAGAATTGTGTGGTTAACTGATATTACAAATAAAATGTATCGTGATAGCCTTTGCATTTTCACATGGGACAGTAAATCAGAACAGTGAAACTCTAATATACATTAAAGTTGCAACTGACTAAATCAATTAAAAAGCTCTGAGAAATAGGACAACAAGAAATATTCCTACAGTCTCCACACATTCTCTTTGGAACCTAGAAACACCCAAGGATGCTGTGATGAGGCGTTCAGGGGTTGTGGGATTTAAGAGTGCAGTGTTAGAAGCTGTTATGTGAGGGAACAGATGTGCTTCAACTCTTCTCGTCAAGAACAAACAATTACGATGAAGGTGGTTGATTAATCAACCAATCATCTTATCGTGGTTACCTTCGTGTTGAGGCTTGGCTCCGCCTCCAGTGGCCCAACCTGGTGGTCACCAAACGTGGCCCCGCCCTGCTTCCTGTTGATTCTGTTCCTCCAGTCTTGCTCGCCACTCTTCTTCAACAACGCCACTCTGAGGAGAGGATTTCAATTCAGAGGAACTGGAATAAAAACTCACCGTACAAGCATTCATCTATGAACTGAACTGAACTATATCTGGTGTCATGTTACTGGCTGTCCAATAACAGGACAGCTGTCCAATAACAGGACAGCTGTTCAATAACAGTAATATTGGGGTCCAATAACAGGACAGCTCTTCAATAACAGTAATATTGGGGTCCAATAACAGGACAGCTCTTCAATAACAGTAATATTGGGTCCAATAACAGGACAGCTCTTCAATAACAGTAATATTGGGTCCAATAACAGGACAGCTCTTCAATAACAGTAATATTGGGGTCCAATAACAGGACAGCTCTTCAATAACAGTAATATTGGGTCCAATAACAGGACAGCTCTTCAATAACAGTAATATTGGGTCCAATAACAGGACAGCTGTTCAATAACAGTAATATTGGGTCCAATAACAGGACAGCTCTTCAATAACAGTAATATTGGGGTCCAATAACAGGACAGCTCTTCAATAACAGTAATATTGGGTCCAATAACAGGACAGCTCTTCAATAACAGTAATATTGGGTCCAATAACAGGACAGCTGTTCAATAACAGTAATATTGGGTCCAATAACAGGACAGCTGTTCAATAACAGTAATATTGGGTCCAATAACAGGACAGCTGTTCAATAACAGTAATATTGGGTCCAATAACAGGACAGCTGTTCAATAACAGTAATATTGGGTCCAATAACAGGACAGCTGTTCAATAACAGTAATATTGGGTCCAATAACAGGACAGCTGTTCAATAACAGTAATATTGGGTCCAATAACAGGACAGCTCTTCAATAACAGTAATATTGGGTCCAATAACAGGACAGCTGTTCAATAACAGTAATATTGGGTCCAATAACAGGACAGCTGTTCAATAACAGTAATATTGGGTCCAATAACAGGACAGCTGTTCAATAACAGTAATATTGGGTCCAATAACAGGACAGCTCTTCAATAACAGTAATATTGGGTCCAATAACAGGACAGCTGTTCAATAACAGTAATATTGGGTCCAATAACAGGACAGCTGTTCAATAACAGTAATATTGGGTCCAATAACAGGACAGCTGTTCAATAACAGTAATATTGGGTCCAATAACAGGACAGCTGTTCAATAACAGTAATATTGGGTCCAATAACAGGACAGCTCTTCAATAACAGTAATATTGGGTCCAATAACAGGACAGCTCTTCAATAACAGTAATATTGGGTCCAATAACAGGACAGCTCTTCAATAACAGTAATATTGGGTCCAATAACAGGACAGCTCTTCAATAACAGTAATATTGGGTCCAATAACAGGACAGCTGTTCAATAACAGTAATATTGGGTCCAATAACAGGACAGCTGTTCAATAACAGTAATATTGGGTCCAATAACAGGACAGCTGTTCAATAACAGTAATATTGGGTCCAATAACAGGACAGCTCTTCAATAACAGTAATATTGGGTCCAATAACAGGACAGCTGTTCAATAACAGTAATATTGGGTCCAATAACAGGACAGCTCTTGTCCTGAGTAAACTTGCTAAAGTAAACTCTCCCTTTTGCTTTCGAATTTTAGACTTAATTTTATCATGAGTTTACTTTTGTATCATTAAGATCTTGGAGGTTTTTGTAGATGGAAAGAATGAAAAAAAATGCAACTTTAAAAATACCAGAGCTTTAACGGGCTGAAACATCCTAGTTGGAATGAAATGATTCCAAATTTAAATCAATTTTTGTCTTGCAAAGATGAAAATGGCATCAGAGTTTAAATGGATATGAGCCTGGCACGCAGCCTTTTCCATCAGCTGACATCATTACATAATTATATTATATAATAGAAATCAATCAACAGACTTCTCACACCACAGCGGCCTAATTAACCGCTAATCATGCAACACGCTGAAGGTTACACACTGAATTTAGATTGAGTTTCCCTCTCGCACAATAGTTTATATCCAAGCAAGAAGCAGATTCATTTCCCTGTCCTGTTGCCATCCATAATAACCCCCGATGGAATCCCAGTGAGTATAAAGTGTGCTCTAAGGCATCACCCCTGATCAAAGCCTGGTGAGGGCGGAGCTCACCTGTCTCTGATGGACATGTGTCGGGCCGTCATGTCCTTCGGCTCGTCCGTCTGTTCCCAATGGATCCCTCCTGGATCCCGACAGGCACTGCTGGTCCAGACAGAGTCCCAAAGAGCTGTGGCACCACGGACAGTTGGATCAATAACGGATCAATGACGGTTGTGTTGTGACGCAGTTGTCGTGCACGTGAGAGCAGATGTTATCACAGAGCAACACAACTGTTACATGGTATCCATGGTAGGAACACTACCAAGAGCAGGATTAACTTTGGAAAATGGCACATTTCTCTCTGTTCCTACCTAAACTGCTCTGCTGGGGGTCCTGGTTCTGTCCCTTCTCCCGGGTCAGGCGGTTTTCCGACATCTGTCCGAGCCCTCCCTCTCTGCTCCATCTCTGCTGCTCCTCCTCTCCCTCCTCCTGCCACCTCCTTTCTTTGCCAGTCTGAGGCTGGGGTGGAGAACTCTGCCTGACTCTCCCCTCAGGGGAAGGCAGCTTCCTCTTCCCTCTTCCCAAATCTTGTTCCTGGGTAAACATCGGACCGCTTGAAGAATCCACTGATTCTCCGGAAGTCCAGAGAGGACCGGCGTGCTGGAAGAGTGTGTTGGGGGCAGCAGGGTTGCCAGGTATGTGGATGTCTCCTGCATGTTCAGAGGAGACTGTTCCTCCCGTCAGAGCGGAGGAACACATGGGAAAAGGTCCCAACTGGGAATCTGGTCCATTCTGAAGCTGCGGAACCACAACAATTAAACAAATCAGCTGATACGGGAACATCAGAGGGAAGGCATCACATCCCAAACCATGCAGCAGCGCCCCCTAGAAGCCTTATTAATAAACAGCTTTAAAGGCGACGCACATTACAATAAACACAGCCCTGAGACACGAGATCTGGGAAGCTCCAAGCATCATACGCAGCATGTTTCCGTGGTCCGTCATGGAGAACAGTGACAAACGGCAGCCTTGTTCTCCGGCGCCGAGGTCATCAGGATGAACAGATGAGCCATGCACGGCATTCCTGACGCATCAGGATGAACAGAGCCATGCACGGCATTCCTGATGAAACCACATGACACGAAGACAGGCCGGAAAAGAGCTGCAGCTCCAGCTGCTCTCAGGAATCAAACGCTTACTTGATGTTCAACTGGGCTGTCACACAGCTCCGGCTCATCTGGACCGTCTGGAGACTCCTGGAGCAACGGTTCAGGAATTCTTTACAATTCTGGAATGGTTCACGCTTTTCCACAGAAAAGTAAAATCTGTCTTCCAGTGCAGTTTTTATTGGTTTAAAGTTAAAGTTTAGTTTACACAGAGTGCAATGAGGTAAAAATGATATCGTGGGTTGCATCTAATTTTTTTAATATATATATATATAATTAGATGCACACACACTGTATATAATAATAATGTAATATCCAGGATGACTTTCATACTTCTGAGTCCTTTTTTAGCCTTTTCCTGCTCTTTTTCCTGCTTAGTTACATTTGTAGCAAGTGTTCATCATGTTTTTCTGGTCCTGGTGGCAGGTCACCCTTACTGTATAATGCTAAAATGGCCTGTTTATTGATGTGATCTCTCTCAGAACATCTGGCAGAACATCTGCCAGAACATCTGTCAGAACATAACCACAGCTGAACATCCACCCAAAATATGAATAAAATATAATATCACCACATTTTCTCCAACACCAACAGTGTTTTCAGTTTGGAGGGTTTTTTTAATATTGTGTTGTAAACATAATATTACAATATTTGACCAGGACAACTTAATTTTCAGAATCAAACTAGTCGTTTTCAACCAATTTTATTTTGATTCCATTGTCACCACTGGTTGAAGAGCCGTGCTGAAGAAGCTTAAGTGGACGTCCTACCTGCTCCATGTCTCCAAGGGTGATGGGCTGTGTTTGGTAGCGGGCGTTGTTCCTGCGGTGCCGAGGGTCCCCTCTGAGTCTGGTGACCCGGGTCGGAGGCTGAGCCAGCCTGTTGAAAAGGGCCATCTTCTCAGCCAGGCTCAGGGTGCACGTGTCAGGTTCACCTTGACTGGGACTTGGCTGCTTTCTCTCCATCATCGGTGCTGGTTTGGAGGCCTCGAGCAGGGTGCGGTCCAAAATCTGCTGAGAGGTGGCGTTCTGCTGCGAGGCTGCCTGCAGGCTGAGCAAGGAGAAAAAGGCTGCTACAAATGCTGCTCGGATAAGCTAAGAAGAAGAATGCTACAGAAACAATGAATAAAGACCATGCAACAAAACTGGCTAAATTAACCAGATTCAGATTTCTGACCCCTAAATCTGATGAGAAGTCTCACTGGAGGTATGAGTCGGTTTTAATAGGTGGAAACTTCTCAAGTTACACTAAAGTAGGATTGTAGATTTGCCTTTGGCTTCAATTCAGTTTACCGCCACTAGAGGGCGCCAAAACCCAACATTGGGAGCTTCCAAAGGTAACGCCGCAGATTGATTTCAGTTAGTAGCACTGTCGGGTTGTGACGGGTGAGTATGAAACGCCAGGCAATGTACCTGTGTGCAGTGGCAGCACTGCCACCTAATGTGGAGACAACAGTCTGTGGCTCAGAGGGGGGGGCGCTACAGAGGTCAGGAGGAGGACAGACGTACAACAGGAGAGGCAGAAGGAAACACACAAGGTGATCTCTGGAAAATCATTTCAAAATTAAACCACAGAAATCTTTACAGCTCAAGAAATCATTCCCCTTGATATTCATATCATGCCGTTCACCCTTTCTACTTTAGGAATTCTTAATATTTTCAAATCAGTTTAATTATTTTCATCATTAATCATCAGGGCAACATTATGTTTGATAGGTTATCAGGTTCAACTAAATTTGAAGTAGGATTCTAAATTATCTTTGCATTCTGAGCTACATTATTATTATTATTATTACATCATTAATAGAGATTTATTATTCACCCTGTTATTTGTCCATTTCTTCTGCCTTTAGTGTTAACTTAAGTCTCTTCTAATATAGCACATCGATCTGAGAGTCTCTACGCAGGTTCCAGATTTGTTTTCCCCTTTATAGATCATCCGATAAAAGTTTCCACAATCCTCAAATGGTTTCTTACTGGGCAGCAATGACCACCTCCTGGGTGGTGACGGGCTGGGTCCTGGAGCGGTCCTGAGCTCGCCTCAGTCTCCGATCCACTGTGGCATTCCTGGATCGGGCTTTAGGGGCTCCTCCATCAATGCTCTTTTCCAGTTCCTGTTATTACATATTACCAAAAAAAAGAAAATTAATAGAATATTTCACTCACAGCAAGTAAAATTTATACGAGCAGATGAAAATTCTGAGTTGTAAACGGCGTGTTTGAGAAAAAGAAAAGGCCAGAAATGAGGCAAGACGCATGCGCCACTCTTCTGTTGCCACTGAGGGGGAAATGAACGTAGAAACAGAGTCGGCCGAGCAGATATCATGAGAGGAACGTGTGCCTCCAGACCAGAGGATGAGTGTCTTCATGTTTAAAACCTCCCAGGAGGGGACAGACGTGACGCTCACCCTGAAGAAGGAGCGCTTGGCCGCCACACTTAGCTTAGCTCGCTCATCCAGCTTTTCATCATCAACTGGACAAACACAAAGAAGATTAAAAAATGAAGAATTAGATCATCCTGTTGAAATAACATGAACAACAATATCACAACAAGCATTCACTCTTTAAATGGACGATGCCAGAAAAGAAAATGTTGCACTGACTTTGAAGAAATTATATTAAATGTGAGTGTTATTGTGGAACCTTTCTGGCTAACGAATGATCAAGGTTGTAATATAAATTACAGATATTAATTCTCTTTGTCCTCTTCTGAACCTTTGCTGTGCAGCTACTGTGAGCACCAGCAACAACTCCAGAAGTTTGCGTTTAAAAGTTGGAGTGATTTGGAATCTCGTTCCCACACTCGCATCTCCTTGTATTGACCTATTTTGCTGTATCTGTGGCTGTATTTATCTTTAGGTCAACTCATTTTTGTGTGGTGAAATCCATAGAATACATTATTATTATTATTATTATTATTATTCGGCAGCATGGGATCAATGTTCATCGTTATGCTGATGACACTCAGCTTTATTTATCCATGAAACCAGAGGAGACAGAAGTTAGTGAAGCTCCAGACCTGTCTTAAAGACAAAGTCCTGGATGTCTTCAAATGTCCTCCTCCTTAACCCAGGAAAAACTGAGGTCATGGTGTTTGGTCCTGAACCTCTCAGAGATAGATTAGATCACATGATCACTCTAGATGGTATCTCATTAACATCTAGTCTCTCTGTGAGGAATCTAGGAGTAACTTTTGATCAAAATCTCTCCTTCAACTCACACATTAAATTAGTCTCTAGAAGTGCCTTTTTTCACTTGAGGAACATCTCAAAGATCAGGAAGCTACTGACCCACCATGATGCTGAAAAGTTAGTCCATGCATTTGTTCCTTCCAGGCTGGACTATTGTAATTCTTTATTATCAGGGTGTCCCTGCTGTGGAACCAGCTCCCTGTCCAGGCCCCCTGCTGTGGAACCAGCTCCCTGTCCAGGCCCCCTGCTGTGGAACCAGCTCCCTGTCCAGGCCCCCCTGCTGTGGAACCAGCTCCCTGTCCAGGCCCCCCTGATATGGAACCAGCTCCCTGTCCAGGCCCCCTGCTGTGGAACCAGCTCCCTGTCCAGGCCCCCCTGCTATGGAACCAGCTCCCTGTCCAGGCCCCTCTGCTATGGAACCAGCTCCCTGTCCAGGCCCCCCTGCTATGGAACCAGCTCCCTGTCCAGGCCCCCCTGCTATGGAACCAGCTCCCTGTCCAGGCCCCTCTGCTATGGAACCAGCTCCCTGTCCAGGCCCCCCTGCTATGGAACCAGCTCCCTGTCCAGGCCCCCCTGCTATGGAACCAGCTCCCTGTCCAGGCCCCCTGCTGTGGAACCAGCTCCCTGTCCAGGTACGGGAGGCTGACTCCATCTTTGCAGCAGGTGAACCTTCCATATGATTCATGTTTAACTTGGAGATCATTTAATCTTCCACTTGGTGAACTGTTAACTATAACAAACCTATGAATGCCGCTCTAAATAAACTGGTTAAGATGGGACGGAGGGTAAATGGATTGGTTGCAGTGGATAATGGAATAAAGCTCCTCGTCTAGAAGCACCTCAGAGCACCGACAGGTCAACAGACTGGTCAAACACATCACATCCCTGCTGATAATTCCACTAAAGCTAGAAGAGCTTCAATTATCTCACCAACATCTCGGACAAATGGACTAAATGAAGCCACTTAATGTCGTCTTCGTGGACATGCGTTACCAACACATTTGCTTCTTCAAAAAACAAAACAATAATGAGAAAAAAGTTCCTCAGAATTCTACAAAAGAAAGCAGGGAGAAAGGGAACTTACCGTCAGTGGGAGCTAGGTCTGAACTCACCGAGGACCTTTAGAAGGGCAGAAGAAAAGGCGAGTTAGCCAAAGCTAGGAGAGCCTGTGCTGGGCAGCATGTCTCCAGAAAAGTAGCTGAGAATTCTGATGTTATTGCAGGGAAAAGTAAGCTGGTTAAAGCAAAGGCGCCGTCATGCTCAATTTGAGAAGAAATGAAAATGGGAACCAGGACTGAGTAAAGAATTACGCAGGAGATCGAGAAGTGTCAGCTAACAAAAGCCAATTCATGCTGCCCTGTTGTGGTCACATGTAACGTCTGTTGCCAAAGTCTGACCTTTGGCCTCTAAGCCTCTCTACTAACATCATTAGCTAAGGTACAAACGTTTGCTTCAGCCCATGATTAATCTGATTAAAGACCTGCAACATTCTATAGGATTATTTACAATAAGACACATGATAATAATCAGTCCAGTACTCAGAGCAGAGCGTTGATTCGAAGGGTCATTTTGGTGCATCAGTCCCTCTAAAAATCAATTATTAAAATGATTAATTTCCTTCACAGTTATGATTGAGCACTATCAGCCTCCTGGTGCTCAGCAAAGGCTGCGTCCTAAAGCTCTCCGAGCTTTTCCTATTCTCCCCACGGCAAATATACCGTTATGAATATACTGCCTTCCCCCCCTCCAGGGGGCCTTGGAGCCCCTGGATGCACCATCCCCCTCAACCTCACCTGAGGGCCACCAGTCAAGAAATGAGAAGATACAGTCTGATGAGGTTCTGATAATCAGTTATGTTTGGAAACCATGCAGATGTTAGCGTTTCCAGCAGGCACATGTTCAGCAGCAAATCAGGGGATCGAAAACAAACCATGCGGACATTTGAAAATAAAGGGCAGCATCGTGGTTAGTCAGGGGCCATCTGTCGTTAGCGCCCACACCACCTACAGCTCACTCCTGCCACTGGCTGCTGTGGCACTCGTGGTTGTGCCCTCCAGGAAGGAATGCCGGAGCTGGGCCACAGAGACGCCACTTTCCACGTGATCCTCTATGAAGTCGTGTGCCGGGTTCGTGCTGAGGGCTTCTGCGTCATCACGCCCTCGGCCTCTCTCAGGGTTCCTAACCTGCAACGCCTGGCTTAACCTCAGTAGCCTGGTCATCTGCTCCTCCCCCCTCCCTCTCCAAGGGTCTTCGGTGCTCCTGTCTCTGCGATGGAGCTCAGAGGGCAGCACTGCTTTCCTACTCAACGGGAGACCCTCTGCCTTTGAGGTCTTGGTTTCCTCAAACTCTCCCTCCCGGGTCTGCTGCTGTCCCGTTTTAGTTGCAGCACCGGAGGGCCCAGATAAAGAACTGGGGCGAGCAGGGCCACAGTGGACCGGCAGGGCTTGTGGCTGCTGGTGTTTTTGGGAAGCCCGCTGAAGGCCAGGAAGGTCTGCCTGGCTTTGGTGGTATGCTGAGGGCCCGGGAGCCCTCCCCGGCCCGGGAGCCCTCCCCGGCCCGGGAGCCCTCCCCGGCCCAGGATCCTGCTGGTGGCCCATCTCCTTGGCAAGCTTCTCCCTGCCTCTGATTCTTCGAGGAAAGAAAGAGTTTGGCATTTAAATGTCATGACTCTACAAGGATGCAGCTTAAACTCAGACATAATTTGAAGTGAACACTGCAGTCAGCAGATCCTCTAAGGGAGCCTGCAGCGCCTCTTTGGGGGGGTTCAGGAAGGCTGGGTACCCAACTGGACTCACCAGTCAATGACTCTTAGGACCAGAATCAAATTTGTGGTTTGCAGTTATTTTTTGAGTAACTTGATAACCTTGCATATCAAGCAGTGTTTGGTTTATTTCCTTTCTTATAGAACATTTCCCATAAAACTGTAGTCATTTTAAATCCTTCACATTTTAAATCCTTATTAATCCACTTGTTCCCTCATCACTTCCTATGAAGGACTGCAATGATACCCAGCCCTCAGTCTCACACACAGTTAAATTTACCACAGCGTCATGAAAAGTTATGTTTGAAGCAAAGGGGGCAGGAGCCGAAGGCGATGGTGGTGAGATGGCAGCTCAAAACACAGCATCTTCCACATTAGTATCAGTGAGGGGGGCTCCTCTCTACCCAAAACCAGCCTGGGAATACCTCGACGGCCAGTTGATGACAGACTGGGTGTCGCCCTCAGCATCAATCTGGAGGGACCAATCAGTGCCCCGGTTGGCCCTCACGCTGTATTAACAGAAACCCGTTGGGAGACAGGTGAATGGGTCACAGTTATTCACCCTGACACACACACAACACACACACACACACATAACACACACCAAGTACTGACTGCCTGTCTCCACTCAGACTAGCAGGAGGCCAACCCCGCCCCCTACACACACCCGTCAAATAGTTACACTAGGAATCTAAATTATAATCAAAAGACCAAAGTACGTTATTGACAGACTGATATGTGTCATATATATATATATATATATATATACAATCCTCCATCACTGATGAATTAATGCTGCAGATTCATGCTGATCCGACTGGTAGGTATTTGAACGGCTCCTGGTTGTTGCTCCTTCCTCCTCACGATTAGTCAGAACGACCCCTTAATGAGCATTGTAAAGTCTAACACCACTCATAGCTCGGAGGGTTTAACATTGTATATGTTACAGAGATGCATGGTCACACACACCTAGAGTTCACATTTACACACCACTGATCCACTTCGATGTAGCTACAAAAAACCCCAGAAAATAAATAACGCAATGTTTTCAACCACTTTTGCATGTCTGGTATGTTTTGATGGAATTCTGATTAAATTAACACAAGTGGTCACCACATATTCTTTTATGTCCCTTTGCTGCATCACCTAAACTACACACAGCAAAGACTCTGAACTTCACTGTATCACACCGTCATAACTGTAAAAAAGTGAATAATCTCATGCTGAGCCTTTTAAATGGAGGCGCTGAGATGATGCCCAGCTGTGGGGCAAAGATTTGACCAGCTTCACCCCGAGGATACAGGAACCTTCCCAGATCTCACCCCATCCCGACTCACCCACTCTCCCAAAACGCTGCTTCCTTACAGTCCTAAATTACAATCCACATTTTTCATTCATTTTGCATATGTTTTTATCATTTTGCCTAAATATTCCTTAATGATTACAGGAAAAAAAGGTTTTTTAAGACCTTTAAATCTTAATTGTTGATACATGGATTTTTGATATATGAATCGCCATCATACTATTGTCCAGGAGATTCAACATAATTTCCAGGCCTATGTGAGACAAGCCGGACACCAGGGGTTATTCCATGGAAAAACCTCCGCTTCAGTATTTGCTATGTAGTTAACGAGGTTTTAAAACAATAACGTAAATACAGTCTCAGGTGAGGGCTCATATGCAGCCAGGTATCATTCTTCAGCTCACCCTCATTGAGGGGATGAGAGGAAAATAATGCTGACGGATTCGTTCGCTTTAACAATGAGTCAGCAGAGGAATCCCGTTCAATCCAGGAACATCAGCATTGGACAAACTATACTGACTATACTAATTATACTTCAGCTATTATTTCATTTGGCCCACTCATCCATTTTAGAACCATTTCTTTTTAAAAGTCCCCCCCCTCAAAAAAAAGACTCACCCTTGTCTGCTGAGGATGCTGTGTGCCTGCTGCTCAATGAACAGGTCCCCTGCTGAGCCTCCGTGTTGGGGGGAGGACAGGGAGCCTCCGTGTTGGGGGGAGGAGAGGGAGCCTCCGTGTTGGGGGGAGGACAGGGAGACTCCGTGTTGGGGGGAGGACAGGGGTGACTGCCTGCTCATTTTGGGTGAGGTGGGGGGCATCCCTGTAACACAGTGATCTTTGAAAGGGACCCTGGTACTCAGAGACAATGCTGTCCCGTCCATATATGAGGAAGAGGACGGTGCTTCCGGGGGAACCGCAGCACGGCGCTGATTCTCCAGATTCATCAGTCTCTCCCTCTCCGAGGGGGGCGTCCTCCTCCGACCCCCCTGGTATCCCCGGTCAGAGGGGCTCTGCTGCAGCGCTGTGTGTCCCCCTTTTGGGTTCGTGGACGGAGTACGAGTGTAGGAGTGCATATCCCGCCCTTCTTCTCCCACAGATTCACCTCTGCCTCTATCTGAGCTGAATAACTCTCCTCTCCTTCTTCTCTCCGAGTCTTCTGAATCCTCCCGAGAGCGAGTGTAGCGAGAGTAACCATCCGAGTCTGGTTCCTGATCCAGAGAAATACCGTAGCGCTCCGCTAGCTGCCGGCGCCGCTCCGCCTTGTAACGAGCGATGCGTTCAGCCTTGGACTCCAGGTCTGGTACTGTGGTGGTGGAGATGGGCTCTTTGCAGATGGAGGGCTGAGGCTCAGGTCCACATTTAGCTCTTGACTGGTGCTCTGGTGCAGCGAGATCCATTTCTGTGATATCAAATCCCTCTGAGCCATACCGCTGAACTGTACCTGAAGGAAGCAGAAGACAAACAAACTCCGTTTTTGCCCAGAAACCCTCAGAAAAGCTCTGCAGAAATACTGTGTCTAGCTCACAGGTGTCTGAAGCCCTCGTGTATCTCGGCGTATCCTCCTCCAAAAGCCGATTGGCCACCAAGCTAGGCATCAAAGAGGTATGCAGATCACCCTCAATGCCCTCCAACCTCCGAGCGATGCGTTCTTTTCTATCAAGAGGGGGTGGGAAAAGATGTAGAACTATATCACATTATCCTCTTCAACGTTCCCATCATTAAAAATGCTGAGCCATCTTCAAAGCTCCACCTTCTCACCTGTTCATGTCAGAGTCCCTCACGCTTGTAGTGATGCCTTCAAAATGCTTCCTCAATTCAGACACTAAAAGATAAATGAAAATAACCCAATTATAGCTTCACCTCCGAGGGATGAATGTCTCAAAGCAAAAACGACGACATCAAACATCTCATGTCATTCTCTGAATGTTCTCCCCAGTTTCCAAACACCTTTGAAAGTGTTTAAGAGTAAAGAGATTAATGTGCAGCTCAGCCATGGCCAGACTGTCAGCAGGGGAACAGCGGAGATGTTGGGATGCTGAGGCAGGGGAGGGTCCCTGTTCAGATGCTGGAGGGGAACAGTGGAGATGTTGGGATGCTGAGGCAGGGAAGGGTCCCTGTTCAGATGCTGGAGGGGAACAGTGGAGATGTTGGGATGCTGAGGCAGGGGAGGGTCTGTGTTCAGATGCTGGAGGGGAACAGTGGAGATGTTGGGATGCTGAGGCAGGGGAGGGTCCCTGTTCAGATGCTGGAGGGGAACAGCGGAGATGTTGGGATGCTGAGGCAGGGGAGGGTCCCTGTTCAGATGCTGGAGGGGAACAGTGGAGATGTTGGGATGCTGAGGCAGGGGAGGGTCCCTGTTCAGATGCTGGAGGGGAACAGCGGAGATGTTGGGATGCTGAGGCAGGGGAGGGTCTCTGTTCAGATGCTGGACAGCACCGGGGACAAAAGGGGCGCTCCTCCATCGCTGACATCCTGGTGAGGCTGAGATTCCTGGAGCATTTCCTCAGTACTGGAGGAAAGGCTCTTTCCACCCTCTCACTAGCTTATCAACTAGACTGTGTTGCAATGAGCTCTTTGGTCTTCTGGAGCTTCAGCTCCAAACTTCATCATAGGCAGAGTGGTCCTGCGGTCCTCAGGGGAACAAATGTACAGCAGAGGTGAGAGGACACAGCCTACAGGGGTCCAGCAGAATGGTGGTGGACACCTGAATAGGAGCTGCTAACAAGCATCATCATCTATACGTCTGCAGGCAGAAACGTGTTGATGGTGTGATGGGACGTGTGAGAGGAGAAACGTCTTTGCATCATCCATCCCCTGCCAGCCATGTGTGGGGTTAGGGTCAGGGTTAGGGTCAGGGTCAGGGTCAGGGTTAGGGTTAGGGTCAGGGTCAGGGTTAGGGTTAACTCTAATAGGTCCTTCAGTGGCTGAACAATCCTGATGATGACGTTTGCAACCAGCATTTTCAAGACATTTGGGATGAGGGGAGAGCCAGAAGGTGTTTAAATTAAGACTTCTTTACCTACAATACTGAAATTCCATCTATTAATACGTGACTTCTTTTAGGTAATATTTACTGACTGGCTACATTCTGTCACTCTTAATTTGATCTGATCTACATCCCAGAATCACAACCAGATTTGGTTAAACACCAAAAGGTCATAATCCAACCACGTTAAATGCTACTGAATACAGATCGTTTAAAGCTGCATTGGTAACTTTTATTAATTAATACACTGACACAGTAGTATGCATCAACCTGCAAGGACAAAGGGCTGTTGAAGAACGTCTTGAAGGTTATTCAACTGAGGAGCAGAAATGCAAAAACTGCTGACTCACCTTTGGGACACCTGGCCGAGAGTCTAACCTCTATGTCCTCGGTGCTCTTGGCTGGGTCGTCTTTTTCCACTGAAATAAATTCCCTCTGGAAGCTGTGGGGGGGCAGGAAAACACCGTGATGTTGCAGCATGGCTGAGCTGTGGGTGGCTACCCTGACCCTGACCCTGACCCCCTGACCCTAACACTGATCCTAGCCCTGACCCTGATCCTAGCCCTGACCCTGACCCTAACCCTGACCCTGACCCCCTAACCCTGACCCTAACCCTAACAACTACTACCCTATTCATCCACTCATCACATGTGCTCAACCCAGGAATCCTTGATGTTCCCAACAGTTCATGAACTTTGACCCTGACCCAGTGAGGGCAGAACACAGACACTCTCTGGCCTCAGGTTAAATCCACAGTTGGCTTTAAACAGGATTTATGATGTGCTGCTGGAGTCAGGACACACACTCTGCAGCTGTGTGTTCCAGTAACAGCTGACACATCAACACATCGATGCAGCAACAACAGGTGAACGACTTTGACCTTCCACATTTCCAATTTAACGACGTGTCAAAGACCGAGAAACCTCTTCCTGTCCTTCACGGAGGAGGCCTGAAAGGTGGGACACTGTCTGGAGATATGAGAGGTTGGACTTGAGCTAGAGGCAGAAAAAGACTCTTCTTGGGACTTTATCCAAGGCCACATCCTCAATGGACACAGAAACACTTGGAATATGTTGATTTCTGCCTAATTAGGCACATTATGATAGCTTGTCATTTTAATAAAAACACTCATTCTTAAAACTAAAATAATTCATAAAAAATACATTTCTTTATGATCAAAAGTAGTCGAGCTATTTAATATCATTTGAAAGGATGAAGCTGAACGGCTAAAACATGCAGCTTTGGTCTGATCATGATTTCAGTTATGATTTAAATCATGGAGTTGGCGTCCTGAGACTTTTTCTAATCTTTTGTTCGTGTTTTTGTACTTAATGTTCAAGAAGAGAGAAAAAGCCAAAGTTACCTGTGCATGGAATATTTCCAAATACTGTAAGTTTACATTTGTAATCAAAACCACCAAATGGGACTGAAGTGAGAAAAATCCAACATAATCTGGCACAGTCATTATCTTCCAGTATTTTACCTCACAGTCGGCTTCTGCAGCACTCTGGAATGACTCCGTTTATTCCTGGGGGTTTCACTCCCAAGTCCTGTGAAGGACAACAACAACAAAAGAACATGAGTCTTGATGAAATGTTCCTTTACTAAATCCAGTTTTAACTTTAAAGCTGAAGCATCATGTGTTCATTAGGTGGACGTCCTTAACGAGCACAGATGATGTGGAAAATGACGATTAAATGACTTCAAATAATCCGTGAACAGAACAGAAGACAGGGATCATCTGTGCGAGGTCAAAGGTGAAGACGATGATAAATAATAAAGGTGAAGCTCCTGAAGATCCTCCTGGGAAATGTTGGCTTCCTACTCCAACGCTCTGTGTTGGAGCCAGTTCTTAGAGGTGTGAGCTGAAGACGTCTGGGACAAACGACCTGATCAGCTTTTCTTTTCTTCCCCTATCCTGCTCCACCCTCATTAGTAGAAGTTAAGGATGTTTGGGGTGCTGCTTCCAACCCCCCCCCCCATGACAGAGAGCTGGTATAGGAGAGGAAAGGAGGGTTCTGTCAGATGGTTCTGTAATGTTTCAGAGAACAAAACCGGTGACGGAGAATCCAAGCTGACCTTAGGAACGGTGATCATGCAGATAATAGAGCACATTTGATGTATACACTTGAGCCAATGACAACCTTCTTCAAATTACTTTAAAATTTCAGTTTAACTATTTTAAAACCACGTAGTGTTGGACTTTGGGTTGGTTCAGATATGTGAGCTTTAAGGGTTAGGGTTAGGGTTAGGTGTTATCTTTTACTAAATACATGCACTCCTACATGATTTAAAATATATAATTTAATACATTATTCAAAATAAATAAAGCTTTTAAGCATAACGCACATACTGACAAAGACCAACAATGTCTAGCAGTGAGGCAGAATTAAATTAAATTAAATTAAATAAAAGCCTCGTGGTGTGGCCGGGATGGGCCTGACGAACCCACCCGGCACCATGAAGAATATCAAGAATTGATTTTAATCATTAATCTTGAATCTGACTGCTAAGGAGCCTATAAACTGATGGACAATTACAACAAACTACCAGACCAGCAACAGGCCAGCAACAGACCAGCAACAGACCAGCAACAGACCAGCAACAGACCAACAACAGACCAACAACAGGCCAGCAACAGACCAACAACAGGCCAGCAACAGGCCAGCAACAGACCAGCAACAGACCAACAACAGACCAGCAACAGAAATGAGAGAAAAGAACAAACAGAAAAAACAACACACAAACAAACAACAAACCAAAAAAGGACTGAAAACATCACACACTCTCACACACACTCACACACACTCACACACACACACACACACACTGGTGTGTATTCTTATCTCGTACCACCCCCAGGAAGTGGCCTGATCAGGGCTGATGATCAATGGAATATCATCATCAATATCACATATAATCCCGCTCCATCTGTTTCAGGAGCAGTTGGAGCTTTGGAACAATTGCATGTGACGTTTGTTTGCTTTGTTACATTGTTACAGCAAACGCGAGGCTGTTGGTAATGATGGCGTTGTGTAGCATAACTCAGGGTTACAGGATGGCCTGGACTGAGGCGTGGTAGCGTTCCCGTGGTGACGGGAAAATGAACACAGAGCAAAATAAAACTGACGGCTACACATGTAACTCAGCGACCGGTTTAATTTCTAATAGTGCGAGTTCATAATCAGCCTTAGTTACACTGCACAGACCTACACTTATGTGACATAAATGATATAGAAGACTTATGTGGAATTATATAGAAGACCAAGAGAAGTAAGCAAGGAGGCAGCAGAGGCTGGACCAAGGTCCAACCTGAGATATTGGATTAACTTCAATTCCTGGATTACACTGAGCCCAAAAGGAAATGTGTCACTCTATGTGTGTGTGTGTGTGTGTGTGTGTGTGTGTGTGCGTGCGTGCGTGTGCGTGTGCGAACACCCCCGTCCCACCAACCAATCCCACCTACTTTGTTCATCGGTAATTCTAGCCTTAGAGAGGCTTAAGCGAGAATTCAAGAAAAACAGATGGACCATCTAAATGGGATGAAAACCCAAACAGCAGGTTTGGAGGACAAGAAGAAGTTCTATATTCAATAAAAATCACCGAAGTACTAGAAACAAAACTGGAAGAAAATGAGCTGTTGTCCATCAGGATTCACCGACATTTGGAGCTGTTCTGAGAACCCAACCATTTAATTCCTATCAGATCGATTAGGAACAAAACAGAGCTAAAGTTATACATAACAAATCACAAATTCTACAGTGAAGAACGATGACAGCAACCGTCTAAGATCAAGTGGTTCAGATGGTTTTAACGGTTAAATGGATTTATTATATAAAAATAATGGGGCAAAGTCAATGAAGATGATCTGATTGAATAGCAACTATATAATAAGCACCTCTGAACTTTGTGCTCATTTAAATGCACATAAAATGCTCCAACCACACAAACATTATATGGCCCAGTCTTTCAAGGGTGACCACTAAACAAATGATCATTTTTTGTAACATTCCTCTTCGTATAATGAAATTAAGTTACTTCACAAGTGGAGACCTAATTTAGAGAACTGAGAGATTTTAATCAGTAACTTGGTAGATATGGTTTGTTATCCAGCCACAGTACACTAAAATAGATCCATGCAGTCTCATATCTGGCTTCAAGAAGTGGAGCAACCTAGAAATAGCTTTTTACTTTAACAGCCCCCCCCCCCCGTCGTGCCCTTGAATTCAGCACTGGAGAAACAGAGCTGGAGACAGGACAGGACAGGATGGACAGCTGGACAAAAGTCCTCCTCGTACCTTGGCTGTAGAACGAGATGTGAGTCAAGTGATTGGAGATCCACGGATTCCGGTACATAATGGAAGAGAGGTGAGGAACGATGGGGGGAGCAAATGGAAAGAAAGAGGAAAACTGCTGGAGAGGCAGCTCCAGAAGTCACGACTCCAGCTCCAGAGGAGACGGGGGAGCAGGTGAGGCGGGGGATGAACCAGGGGATAGAGTCATCCCAGACCTGCAGCGCTTCTGCTCCAGCTCCGTCCACCCACAGGCACCAGGTAACAGCCCCCGCCCCAACGACCTGCGGGGCTAAAGCTGCTCACAATGGCTAATTAAGCTCATTAGCCCAGGAAGGCAACAGATCCCATCTGACTGCAGAGAACAGTGGCAGAATGAGCGTGCGTGTGTGTGTGTGTGTGTGTGTGTGTGTGTGTGTGGAGAGAGAGAGAGAGAGAGAGAGGGTGTGTGTGTGGGGAGAGAGAGAGAGAGAGAGAGAGGGTGTGTGTGTGTGTGTGTGTGTGTGTGTGTGTGTGGAGAGAGAGAGAGAGAGAGAGACACAGAGAGAGAGAGAGAGAGAGAGGGTGTGTGTGTGGGGAGAGAGAGAGAGAGAGAGGGTGTGTGTGTGTGTGTGTGGAGAGAGAGAGAGACAGAGACAGAGAGAGAGAGGGTGTGTGTGTGTGTGTGTGGAGAGAGACAGAGACAGAGACAGAGAGAGAGAGGGTGTGTGTGCACGGAGGGTGTAGAAGAGCGCTCCCATCCCTGGACAGAACTCTACAGAAAGTGGCGAAAGCAAGGTGCATGATGGGAGGGGAAATAAAAGGGTTGAAATGACATCGCAAACTTTTCTGAGCAAGAACAAAAATGACAGAATATGAGAAAGAGCTGGAGATTGAGGACAAATGAGACTTCTGAAGAGTTCTCCTGTTTGGAGATAAATTAAAGAGAATAAATATTTAACACCTGAAAGATTACTTGTGAATCACTGTGTGTGTCACCACTGTGTGTGTCACCACTGTGTGTGTCGCCACTGTGTGTGTCGCCACTGTGTGTGTCGCCACTGTGTGTGTTACCACTGTGTGTGTCACCACTGTGTGTGTCGCCACTGTGTGTGTCGCCACTGTGTGTGTCGCCACTGTGTGTTACCACTGTGTGTGTTACCACTGTGTGTGTCGCCACTGTGTGTGTCGCCACTGTGTGTGTCACCACTGTGTGTTACCACTGTGTGTGTTACCACTGTGTGTGTCGCCACTGTGTGTGTCGCCACTGTGCGTGATATGAAGACACATTTGTTCAGTATAATTTCACAGCACAACTATCAAACATTCATTCCAGGGCTCCAGGGTCTCTCAGATAACCTCTTATCAACCCAAGCACGGCCCACACACACCGGACTGGTGGCACCAACCCAGCTGGGCCCACAGGTGTGGGACGACCTCATCAGGTGAGCACGTGACCTTGCCCGTCCATCCCAAATGATGAGTGATAAGAGCCAGAGCGCAGCAGACAAGTCTGCTCCTCCCTCAAGGGTGTTTTTCACCTCTAACTTCTTTAGTTGAAAGAATCAAAACATCAACCGACCATTGTTTCCTCAGCAGTAATTCCAAAATAATCAGGCCAGGAGAAACGATCCACAGTAGCCGTCCTGCTCCCCTCTCACCAAGCGCCATCTGGAGGCCTGACGTCTGCGTAAGGTTATTTTTTTGACTCGTCTGTCACTCGGCTGCCATCAGACCTTCAGATCTGGAGGGTTTCTACCCCGTCATCAGCAGCATGAGAAGCCAAGGATGTTCAGGCCTGGGTAGTGATTCGCTCCATCGGCCCAGAACATTACAGCCAAAATGATTTACTGGGAAAATATTTGTATGAATATTAGATCTTTTGTGGTACAATGTGAAGTAACTTTTAGTGACAGTCATGACTAGACTGTTGCCATCAGCTTTAGAGGGTGTTATGGGGCCACAGAGGCTGAACTGGAGCCTGACAGAGGTGCGGGCTCGTTTTTGGCCTCCACCGCTTTGAAAGCAACCGACATAGAAAGTTGCCTGTCAGTTAGCTGACATAAACAATGAAGTCAGCTGTAATTAAATATTAAGACTAATTTTCCACTCTAAAGCCGTGGTTACAGTACTAATGCACCTGGCTAATACCAGACTGAGAGACAAAAGATAAATTGATGTGAGTAAATTCTGCCTCTATGACACTGATTATTATGAAAAAGAGACACTTGGAGTTGCTGTAAATTAACTGGCCACAATAACGATAATGTTTAATAACGCCAGAGGCAGGGTGTAGGTTTAAAGGCCTGTGGTCACAGTCGTACTGTAAATGGCTAACACGCACTTAAAGACCAATGAAATCTAACTAGCATAGAACAGCTTTACGGCTATTGTTTAATTCATGAAAAAAAGAGACTGTTGGGGTTGCAACTTATGGGTCACCAGCTGTGATGAGTGGCAGGTAAAGGTGATGCAGAGGAAGAGTCGTGCGGGGCTAATTCTGCACACGCTCAGTCAGCTTCACATATAAAACATTTACAGCACGACTCCAGCCTGACAAGCACATGTGCACATCATTAAATAAACCCTTCCAGAAGATCATGTTCAAGCTAAAGAGGAACAAGTCAGAACATCTGAAAGGTAAGTTGACCTTTGTCTATGTCATAATCTATTACTATTTATGGCATAGCCGGTGTGTGCTGACCAATGCCACAGAAACATGAAACTTCTAAATGCAAACCTAAATTTAATTTATTTAAATGAACATTGACAGGAGAAAGAATCTAAAAAGCAAACATTTACTGTGACCTCAGTAAACAGGAAAATAAATATAGCCCAAATTTCTTGGCGTTAAGTATTTAAGTCCTAAAGTTTATTAATTTCCCTGTAAGAACAAAGACCTGTGATATGTTTTAGAATCCATTACAGTTATGATAAACGCAGAGACTAAACTAAAAGTTTCCGATTTCATTCTGGAAAATTGATGGACTGACAGAATGAATCCATCCGTCCAAAGTAAAACCTCTAAACAATGAAGCTGTGAAAGTCAAATCCTGTATCAGGGTTTGGTCCCGTGAGGGTGAGGAGCAGACGCCCCCCAGATCTGCAGTTTAGAGACAGATTTAGCTGCTCTCTACCTTCCTAGCTGAGGAAACATCTGCTAAAAACAGGAAAAATAAATGTTGAAGCTTGTTGAGCTGTTCCTGATGGAGACCACCCTTGGTCTTCACTACCACTGATGGGGGGGTTTGGTACTGTAGATGCTGTCATCGTTTATTATAGTTTAGTGTTTGATACACATCAAGTCTGGGATTTAAGATATTACCGGAATGTGACTACTGCTGTCACACTGTACTGTCTAACATCTGGAATATATATTTGAATATAAAAGATCAGATGCTTCTAGATTTACACAATACTATAAAACATTTCAAACATTTAACCCTAAAATGACCAGCATCATTATATCCTTGCTGCCAGTATTTGTTCCAAGCTCCACAGTAGCACGCCATACTTTCATATTTCTCTATCAAACAGCTGCTTTCTACCTTCGACTGAAGCAGCAACAGGGGGCGAAGTCGTTTGTTCCCATTTCGAAGCCACACGGTCATTTTACTAAATGATGTTGAGACTAACCTAGTGAACAAAACAGAGACAACCAACCAAAAAATAAGGTGGTTTTTTTGGAGTTTAATATTTTTCTGGCTGCTGAATAACAAAATGACGCCATTCGGAATGGCAGCAGTCACATTCGCACAATAACAATTATATTGATGTAGAAATATGTGAACTGTTATCACTGTTTCTAAAATGATGATGAGAGCCCTGAGGTATGGGCTTCACCATGAAGCCCTGATTCCATGAGCCCTGGGCTCAGATAGACCCACAGCCCAGCTCTTTCAGCTTCCTCTTCTGGCCACTGTCCAGACAGACCAGAGCAGAAGGGGCAGAAGGTGACCGATGAAATGCTTCTGCTTCCCGTTTCTTCCCAGTTGACACAGACGAGCTGACAGACGGTTGATCGGTGGCTGGTTGGACGCCTCCCTCGTCCCGTTAGAACACGTCTTTTTATAACGTGATGACTGCCTGCAGGCTGGTTGATTCCATCCAAATGCCCATTGTTTTCCCTCGTCAGGTCATAATGGAAGCGGGCTAATTAGCATAATCAGAACAGCGATGCTGCTAACGACAGTAGCGTCGGCAGGATCTCAATGATCATTCAGATGGATTCCTGCTGCCACAGTTCACGTCGTGGGTCAAAGCCAGCCGCAGAGACCAGCTCAAAGACCTGGAAGCTATTATTGGTTCATCAAAATTAGCCACTAATTAGATTTTAAACTGGAGCTACTGAGATTAAAATAAGAAAAGCTAGCATGGAGGAGAAAATATGCCCTTAACACCGACCACGTGGTCCAACCAGGACTCAGCCTTTGGTATTTTCATCCATGTTGTGCCAAACATTTTGTTCCCCAGTGATGAATTTTGATTTGACAGGAATATAGATTTACGGAAGTTTGCATATTTATTTCCTTAAATCAATCCCACTGTGCCATTAACCACAGGGTGAAGGTCACCCAGGTAGATGGACACCTGGACTCCAACACCTAACAAACCAGAAACCAGTTAAACCGATGAACTGGCTGGGAAGTGGGACTGGTGGGTTTTTGGAGCCGATGGTAAAAATAAGGCCGTCGCTCAAGGAGTGAGAATGAAATGAAACAACTGGACAACAATCACAGGTATTAAAAGGAAAGGTGATGTCAACGATGAACAGAAGCCAAGATGTTCAGGTGGTGTGTGTCTATTTATGTGTGTGTGTCCCAACAGTCACAGCAGCTGTGGCTCCACTCAGCCAATCAGCACTGCTGGAACAGACAGCTGACCACTCACATGCACACTCACATGCACATGCACGGCACTCAGGCTGGATTTATGGACGTGTGGAAGCCGTCATGTCAAGCGAGGATCCATTTTAATTTGGGTACATTTGAATCTTTCCACAAAGGTATTTTACTCAGACAGGTTTGGAATTTTCTTAACCATAAACCTTCAATTTTAAAAAACTGAAGATAAATCCTTCCACCTTATGTAAAAGTAATGAATGCATTTAATGGCCTTCCCTCTGAAGTTCAACAAACAACAAATGAAACCAAATACCTTTTGAAAGCGGCCGATCTTGTCAAAGGGCCATTTTAGTCCCACCTGACCGGGGCGACCTGCGAAAAGTTCCCGGGTTGTTCTGCAGAGTTGTGAAGGATTCTGGGACACAAAGACAGAGGGACGACTCTTCAAGTACTGTCCACCAGCCCGCCCTCCCACACACGTTCCCCTCTCTCCGAGACCCTATTTAGGAGCTCATGTGTTGTCAGCTCATCAACAGCGGGTGGGGCGGGGGTGGGGGTGGGGGTGGGTTCGAGGTGGTAAATTTAGAGTGGTGCTTTCCCAGATGAGCTCCAGACCACTTCAGTTCAGTGATGAAAGAGACGAGTACCCAACAGAAGATAAAGCCACTCAGCTGGTACACCTGAAGTTATTATTCCAGCATTATTTTGGATCTCTGATCTCATACAGAACGTTGGACAGTTGGACACACAGACGCCCTCGGACAGAAGCTTTCACAGACACATTTGTGGCAAAAAGAGAAGGAAAAGTGGCAAACATGGATGGCACTTTGTCTCAGGCATCAAGTGAGAACAGAACTGTGTACTGACCAGTCTGAAGGCCAGGGTCTTAAAAAGGCTGAAGAGGCCAAATGGCCATGGGCGTGCTGCACTTGTCTGGAGCCTCACCGCAAACAGCGCCATCTAGTGTTGATAATGAGGTACAACCTATAGTCGGCCCTGGTCGTTTCTAGTCTGTTTTGATGGCTTTAAAAGACAGAACAGAAAGGTTCTGAGGTTCTTCAGCTGGTCTTTTGTACTTCTAGTAAGCTTGGGAGGGTTCAGCCCCCAGCCCCCAGCCCCCCCCCCACAGCTAATCAGAGGGAAGAAACACTGTTTGTTCCAAATCCAACAGAGAAATGTTGGCACAAATCAGATTTCTGTTTAGCGCCCATTAGGCTCGATCTAAATGCTGATAGCTTGCATGTCTGACCACACCAACGTCAGCACAACATGAACAAATGGGGGCAGAAATACTTGCCTCCATGTTTTTCCATAAACAGCTGCAACAATGGTCCAGGGTGCAAAACAACCAGAAATATGGGTGCCATTAAACGCTTCCCCCTCCTCCGATGCCTTTGATGTGGATCAGTCATGCAGACAAACACTCAGCAGGTTTGTTTAACTGCTCGAGTCTGCTTACCAGCCCAGATCCAGGACGCAGATCATCTTCAACAAAAACCACCAGCTCCCGAGGAGGAAAACACAATCGACCAGAAGCTAAAAGAAACAGCTGCACAGAACTGGTGTGGATGGTAGTGCAGATGCTACATGAAGAGCAGCTAATACCTGCAGAAATCAAGTTATATTTGAGGCTACGATACTTAATACTGCAAAAAAATCCTGTCAGGCCACGTGCAGCTTTGGTGCAACAGTTAGTCGATGTGCACCATTCAGGTACAACACAAAGAAAGATTAGAAATGGACAGCATGACATAATCGGAGAACATTTTAGACATGGCAAAATAGGGGAGATCCAGAGAGGCAATACACCGTATCAACTGTATTTTGACTATATGAAAAACAAATCTCATTAGCAACCCCAGTCCATGACCAAAGGCCGGTTGGTTCTGGTAGAAAGATTCAATAATGGACCAGCTGCACATGTTGTGATTCTTGTGTTTTGTAGAGCAGATTAGAAGGAGGAGATCCAGAAAAATAACGTAGCAAAGGAAGGCGACGGGATTAGCCAAAGGAGAGAATGAAGGAAAAGCCGAGCGCGGTCTCTGAAGCCAGAAGATGGCTGGCTGGCTTTAGACGCTGAGACGGTTCCTGACCCAGTTAGGTTCCTGTCCCAGTTAGTCTCAGGTCTGTGGAACTTAGCAAATGATTTATCAGAGTTTTGCAGCTGGACGGTCTGAATGTGTTAATGTACAACGGGACAGCACCGAGTAGAAAATATCAACTGCTAATGAGGCTCAACAAATGTAGGAGGATGAGAACATCCACAATTCATCAGAAAACTGATGGAAGTCTCGGAGCGTCGTGAATTCCTTCTCTAGTAAGTTTGAGAGGCAATTTTCCTCCAGGTCAAAGGTTAAACAGACAAAGATGGTGCCAATTTATTTTTTTTTGGCATCAGGAAAAATAAAAGAAATGTAATTTTAAAAAAAGAATCTGGACAGTGTGCAGGAACCATCCAACATCTAATTCTGACAAAAATGAAAGAGTGCAGTGAACAAAGGGTGATGTCCGAGTTTGCATCACCAACATTTAAAACATGTGTTTAGCAGATGTTCATGTTTCACTGGCGAGGCTAAATCTGCACTGGAGACACGCGTTATTCCCGTCAGGCTGAGGAGGGTTAAGGTTGGTATGTTTCACTAACACAGGGTTCAGCAAGAAGATGACTGGCCAACGTTATCCTGCATCATAGCAGCAGAGCTAAAGGCACCGAACCCTAACATCAAAGATCCAGCTTTAACGACCTCCGAGTAATAGCTGAACATCTGAATCCGTTAGCACTTCAGTACTAGATTAGTAAGTGAATCTTATCTCTACTGCTAGTTGAAGGTCAAAGATTTAATGTCAAAAGGTTTAAAGCCGCTGAGTCCAGTCTGTACCCACGGCAACCAGTAACTAGCAGAACATAAAGCTCATTGCTCCAGAGTCTAAACTAATATATAAGCTTTAAAATAATGTTTACATTTCCTTTCATATATTCTTTAATTAAAATACGCTACATTTGCTAAGTTACATCCATCAAAGCCCGTCAACATATAAATGAACAACCTGACCTTGACAGTAATTACACAGCCCAAAAATATAAAAAGCTATGCATTAGATATTATATGTTGGGGAAATGTCCAGAAGCCATACCTTTAGGTTTAAAAATGTGAGGTATGCCTCTCAGGGGGGAGCAGAAGCTGAGGAAAGCCCAGTCATGAAATAATATATAGCAGAAGAAATGGCTTCAAACATCTGGATCGCAACAGCTCAGGAGGCTCAGAATTTTAGTCAAAAGGTTGAAAAAAAAAAAAAGCATCTGAGGAGAGAAGGAATTCTGATCATTCTCATTTAAATTCCAACATTGGTGGATATGATCAGGAGTTTAAGACAAGTCACACTGATTGAATGTGTGAGATCAAAGCTCCCTCCCAAGAGTGACCAGCCCGGGTCACCATCCCCGCGGGGCGGTGCCGGCCAGGAGGAGCGCTCCACCATCTCCACCAGGTTGGCCAATATGAACGGCACTCACATAAATAAGCCAGGGTCAGTTAGCAAACTAAGAATCTGGTTTAGTAGCATCACAAACAACTAAAGACAGATGGGTGTCCTCCAACAAATGGAAAAGTCCATGAGAGAAGAGCCAAGGTTTGATTTAAAAGAGACTTTTAAAAGGCCAGCACTGTATGTACATATATCATATATCTATTCATGTTATACACGTATGAACACCTTAAATATTGTGATCAAGTTCAAAGATGCTTTTCAGTAGCTGGATGACATCATCAGCACTGTGCATCAGCCTGACTGCATGTATGAGAACATGCTGAGCCATCAGGCATCCTGTAGGGATGGTTTCCTATAAAAGGCAGCTCTGGCTCCATGGAGACCAGATGGACCACGTGGAGGTGTCTCATCCACCCATCAACTCACAGACATCACAGGGTTCTTCCAAAGCCACGTGGCTTTAGATGAAGGCTACAGAGCATCTAGATGGGACCTGTTGCTGATATGGAGCCATAATGCTGCATTTCTTTGGTCTTTGGTACATGAAAACCCAAATATATAATACGTTAAAACATAAATGTGGTGTTCCTGGGGAGGGACATTCAGTGGAAGTGTTCAGTTACAGCACGCGTCACAGCTAATTCTGAGAAATGACCCGGCTCCATCAGATGATTCCTTTTCCAAGAACACATGCAGGGAAAACACACGGCAGCTTCAGAATGAACGATTCTAATAATCCTCAGGTTTCCTACACACAGACATCAAAGGTCTTCCTGCTTTAGCTCCTCATTATGTTGGTGTAAAATGACATGGACGGAACATTGAAATTGATTACTTCTGTGGGTTCTTTTTGAAGCAGAGCTTCTCTGGTCCAAGATTAGACTGAAAGAGTCAATCAAAACTGAACTTTTATATCTGTATAATTATATATAACGAAGCACAGCTGTGGCAAATAATTTGGTAGTTTTTATACTGAGAGTAATTATGTTCATTTGGTTGGTTGAAAAGCTTCTGACATAAATAGGCCACTAGAGTGTGTGTGTGTGTGTGTGTGTGTGTGTGTGTGTGTGTGTGTGTGTGTGTGTGTGTGTTTTTTCCTGGCAACAAGCCAGCTATTGTGTCAACACAACAGCTGATGATTTCAGAGCTGCAGACTCCAAAGGTTAGTGGTTAGGGTTAGTGCTGTTAGGGTTAGTGGTTAGGGTTAGTGGTTAGTGGTTAGGGTTAGTGTTGTTAGGGTTAGTGGTTAGGGTTATAGTGGTTAGGGTTAGGGTTGTTAGGGTTAGTGGTTAGGGTTAGGGTTAGTGGTTAGGGTTGTTAGGGTTAGTGGTTAGGGTTAGGGTTAGGGTTAGTGGTTAGGGTTAGGGTTAGTGGTTAGGGTTGTTAGGGTTAGGGTTAGGGTTATAGTGGTTAGGGTTAGGGTTAGTGGTTAGGGTTAGGGTTAGTGGTTAGGGTTGTTAGGGTTAGTGGTTAGGGTTGTTAGGGTTAGTGGTTAGGGTTAGTGGTTAGGGTTGTTAGGGTTAGTGGTTAGGGTTAGTGGTTAGGGTTATAGTGGTTAGGGTTAGTGGTTAGGGTTAGGGTTAGTTGTTAGGGTTAGGGTTGTTAGGGTTAGTGGTTAGGGTTATAGTGGTTAGGGTTAGGGGTTAGGGTTAGTGGTTAGGGTTGTTAGGGTTAGGGTTAGTGGTTAGGGTTAGGGTTGTTAGGGCTAGGGTTAGTGGTTAGGGTTGTTAGGGCTAGGGTTAGTGGTTAGGGTTGTTAGGGTTAGTGGTTAGGGTTGTTAGGGTTAGTGGTTAGGGTTATAGTGGTTAGGGTTAGTGGTTAGGGTTATAGTGGTTAGGGTTAGGGTTATAGTGGTTAGGGTTAGTGGTTAGGGTTATAGTGGTTAGGGTTAGGCTTATAGTGGTTAGGGTTATAGTGGTTAGGGTTATAGTGGTTAGGGTTAGTGGTTAGGGTTAGGGATTTATTAAGTTATCAGTCAATTCAACATTTCTCGGTAGCTAGACTGGTTTGTTAGAAAGTTAAGGGTTTTACACATTTTGGTAAGCAATTCTGTGACAATGGTGTCTCACTCATTAGCTTGTTTTCTAGATTTACTGATGCTGAATGCACTCAGACAGCAGTATTCATTTTATGAGGTATATTTTATGAGGTCAATCTGGAATTAGACCGTACCAGCCAGGACCACATCCATTCTGGAATAGGTCAAACACTTCAAATAGCTAATGAGATTTACATGACTCAGGTTTCCATGTCAACAAGAAACAATGTCAGTGTGTGTGTGTGTGTGGGGGGGGGGGGGGGATGAGCTCTGCAGCCAACAATAGAAAACAAACTGTTCCTCCAGACTGCTGGTCAACAGGAACAGAAATATGGACGTGGGTCCAGGAGGTTCCTCTCCAGGAGGCAACACAGCGCTTTCCCTTAAGAACTTCTTCTGAGATGTCAGCTGTCTAAATCTGCAACAACTTCCTGAAACATCTTGGGAGGATTTGGACAATTGAAATTACAGGTTTAAAAATGGGCAGATTCAAATGCCACTGATTTTTGGTTTAATTACAAGAGTCATGCAGATTAGCTCGGTGTGTCCTAAATTCCTCAAACAACACACGTGTCTCACCCAGGTCTATCTGCACTTGAACCATTAACTGGACCAGTTCCTGTGATCTTGAGCAATCCTTTATGCTGATAAATGCCGGACATTTGTGTTAAACATGCTGTTTGCTCCTCTACCACCACGTTATGGTGAATAACTGAGTTCACTCATGAATTCAGACAACTCAAACAGGAGTCCACGCACACTGCCTGAGACTTCGTCCTGAATCCAATGTCTACTTTAGTCTGCTATTTTTCCAGGTTTTTTCCAAGCACAAAATATGATTCTTTGTTGAAAAATGTATCCAAAAGAAAATAAAGTCTGTATTTCAGCCTTTAACTGGAAGAGTTTTACTTCGAATGTGTTCTTGTCTGATTTACTTGTGGTGTACAGAAGAGGTGTGGTTGTTTAGGGGATTGAAGACTCATAAAATCCTGACTGTTTCACATTTTTATTCCGATGTCATGGCTACCAAACCCACCCAAACTACTCTTGTAACCTTAGTGAGCTAGTCATTGAGCAGACTAGAGCTACATGATGTGAAACCGTTCCAGCAACAGCGTCCATGCTCCAACACACTCCTCGTTCTCCTCAGAGCGGGTGTGAGGGAGCCAGCAGCCTCAGTTCTCCACCCGGGTCCCCAAAACAATGATGTAACACCCAGAAGACTTACGTAACTAATCTGCTTCAGGTTTTCCTGACTGTCAAATTCATAAGGTTGAGATTAAGAAACATGTCCCAGATACACACAAAACCCAAAATATACTGTCTTTAAGTTGTGATGGGTGAATGGATGATGGATGATGGATGATGGGTGGGTGGATGGATGGATGGATGATGGATGGATGGATGATGGATGGATGATGGATGATGGGTGGGTGGGTGGATGGATGGATGGATGGATGGATGGATGGGTGGATGGATGGATGATGGATGGGTGGGTGGGTGGATGGGTGGATGGATGATGGGTGGGTGGATGGATGGATGGGTGGATGGATGGGTGGGTGCGTGGGTGCGTGGATGGATGGGTGGATGGGTGGGTGCGTGGGTGGGTGGATGGATGGATGATGGATGGGTGGATGGGTGGGTGGATGGATGGATGGATGGGTGGGTGGATGGATGGATGGATGATGGGTGGGTGGATGGATGGATGGATGATGGGTGGGTGGATGGATGAATGGATGGGTGGATGGATGGATGGATGGATGGATGATGGATGGATGGATGGATGGGTGGATGGAGGATGGATGGATGATGGATGGGTGGATGGATGGGTGGGTGGATGGATGAATGGATGGGTGGATGGATGGGTGGAGGATGGATGGATGGAATAACTGATATTCATATGAACAAATGTTAGTTATCCACAATTATGTTTTCTTGCTCTCAAGGTAATCTGATTGTTTTGATCATGTTTCAAAGAAGATAAATAATGCACCACAATAATGCAGGTTTATCACAGCCAGTAAAGTCTAAATGACTAAAGACTAAATGATGTGAACAGAAAGTCTAATATCGTGTGTTACCATATCGACAGTAGCCCTCGATATGGTAACACTCCCAAACGTTGTTCACAGCATTGTAAAACTAAAGAATGTCGAATCAGATATTGGTTGAAGCTTTGCATGAAAAGGCTGAAGTTCAACTTAGTTTGGTACTATTTAATTCAGATAAAGTATTGGTTGCTTTTTAATTAATTTCTTTATCTTGAGAAATTTTAAATCATTAAATTTAAATCCCCCGGTGGCCATCGCCGGTACTGCAGCGAAAGCTGTTTTTGACCAGCTTTCAGAGCTGAAGTCACTTCAGAATGTAAACAAGACTGAGCCTGGATTCAACTAAATAACATTAAATATAGGACCACATTACTTAAAAAACTACAATGTTGTGGTATAAGTGATTGCCACATTTTTATAAGTGTTCTGTCAGCTCACACAGATACAAAGTTAATGAGTTGTTAGGGCTCGTTTAATCACTCTGGATTATAACCAATTTCTAATGTAATATCTCTATATAATTAGAAAACACAAGAGAGCAAACATATATTTCTGGTCCTCCAATCTAATAAAATCTAATATTCGTTGATCAAAAGTGAAAATAATGTAAATACATTTGTGAGGAGTTCATGGCGTCATCGGGAACTCGAGTCTGACGTTTCAAGCTGAACAATAAATCTTGTGTTTGAAAATATTCCATTCTGCAACGTGATTTACAAGCCTGATCATCATTACTGGGCCATTAATAGCTCTCACCTGTTCAGGCCCACCTGAACCACACCGAACTATTTCCTCTGCTGCCCAAGTGTCCGTGAACGCACCAGTGGGGACCCAATTAGGCACGCGGCGTTGCGGGTTGCAATAAAACTTATGTTTCTAATTTTGCGATGGGTGTCAAAAGGCAGGGGAAGTACTAACGTCAGTAAACTGGACGGGTTTTTTTTTTAAAACGTAAGACAAAACACCGTATTTCTCTCAAACCTTGAACAGTGAAACGTACTCACCGAGTCTGGACAGCTTGGGCCACCACGGAGAGGAACGGTCCCGCAATGTCACGCACGCAGCCGCTGATTAACTGGCAGACTGAAAACTTCCTCCAGTCTGTCAAGCCAAAAACAGTCGTACAACCACTTCCTCAGGGGTATTTCAAAATAAAAAAGACAGCATTCACGTCGTGGTGATCTTCTTTTTTACAGTTTATTTTTATAGAAGCTTTGTAAATGCAAACAGAGAAGCCAAAGATAAAAATGGCTACATCTTCACTGCAATTCGATGGCAACATTTAAAAAAAATAAAGTTGTGTCAGTGGCAACAGGAATTCATTATTGCTAAAAGACATTTGTTGAACATAATGGGGCGTTTTGATGGGTAATTAACGTGGCTGGCTAAAAAGATGAAGAGTTCACTTGTTGATCATAGATCCTGTCGCAGTTATTTCAACAACAGTGACGTGGTTGGACAAGATTGTGTCACCGTTGATGAGCTGCACATGTGTGGGGGCCACATAATGATCACGTTTAAAACAAGGCATTGCCAAATTAAAAGCATCAAGCCTCTGCAAACATCAGTGAAACCCTTCTGCAGGTAGTTGAATGCAGAATTCTGCATGCAAGGCAACATTTCACCGACTGAAAATGTTTTTCTGCAATATCACAAACACAAAGCCCCAGAGGGAACGTCGAGCAGCCCTAATCAGGCCGTGTCACTGTTAGTGCCGCAGCCACGTACAGATTTGCTTAAACCTCCTTGTCTGACTGACAACATGACAAACAGACCCAACCACCAGCCACCAACAAACTGGCTCCTATAGTTTGGGCAAATGTAAAGTACAGGAAAATCAGCATTAGGAAAATTCTTGATTTTACATGTTCAGGAAAAAGTGATGATTTCACAGGGTTTCTCATGCTGGGACATTATGACACCGGACATGTTGCCTCGGCTCTTTCTTCATTTTGCCTCCTTTGAATAGACTTCACAGTGGTGATTTCCAAAGCGTGTTGCTAGGAGAAACCAAACAAATGACCTCAACCGCAGCCAGAATAAACGATGAGCCTGTGTTAACATGAGACACACCAGCAGCCATATGGAGAGTAGGGGGGGGGGGGGGGGGGGGGGGGGGGGCAATCAGCAGGGGGGGTGCAGATGGAGTGTGTTCTCAGATAGGTGATAAATATATCCTGATAACTCAGTCATGTCTAACCCTAACTCTAACCCTAACCTAACCCTAACCTAACCCTAACCCTAACCCTAACCCTAACCCTAACTCTAACCCTAACCTAACCCTAATGCTAACCTTGACCCTAACCTTGACCCTAACCTTGGACTTTACATGAATATGTTATCATAATTTATTGCTGGATCAGTTTGGTTTGAGTTCTTAACCAACATAACTCATAATGTTTTGCAAAGATTTGTTAGGACTCTGGAGTGGTGCTTGGATATGACCTGGGGATGATGCTATGATCCGGATCTGGACTTGGATTCTGGATCAGAATTGGAACATGACTCACTCCTTTTTCTCTCTTTCATTCTTCGTGGAAAAGGGCTTGTTGGCAAGAAACAGGTGTTGCATCATTTACTGTCATTTACTAAATCTGACTGAAATTTTCAAATGAATTCATTGTGATGTTTTGGGTAATAGGCAATGGCTTTCCAGACAGCAGGCATAAACATGTAAGAAACAGACCAAATGTGACAACCAAAATGGTTCCTGTGATTCTGAGCTCTCTGTGAGGAAGAAGCCCAAAAGAGTCAGGACCCAATAGCCCATTACTAACAACCCCCATCAAGAGTCCAGCTGTGATCAGCTGTTGCCATTGTTGGGAAATGATATCATGTCACATGATGCTTCCAGAGTGTTTTCTTAACACATCTTTCTTCATTTCTTTATTTTCCCGTCTTTAAGCAGAAAATGCAGGGTGGGGTCCAGGGAGTAGGCTCTCAAGCAATTTAAACAGAATATTTGGAAAAGAAAGTCATTTATTTGCAGTGTGTGTTATCTTCTGCTCAGACAGATGTTTTCTGCAGTAAATTCATGTTCCATGTTCATGCTGATGGCCAAACAAACCACAAACCACGGCCACTCTCGGGACTTTTAGTGCCATTCCCTTACGTCCAACAGTGGATCTGATGTTTTAAATATTATGCATAGTGTGGATAGAAATATGTTTTTCAGGAGAAAAAAAATCTCTTGAAAGCCAAAAAAGGTTGTCAAACATACCCCATAAATATTCACCAGATTTTGGAGATTCGGCTGTGATGAAGGTTGGAGGATGGTTCATTAGTGACTGTAGCAATTGCAAAGAAATTGCAATATCGGAGAGTTAACACATTTCTGACAGGGATGAGCTATAGCCGCAAAGCTTTAGGGTTAGAGGGTTAGGGTTAGAGGGTTAGGGTTAGAGGGTTAGGGTTAGGGTTAGGGTTAGGGGTTAGGGTTAGAGGGTTAGGGTTAGAGGGTTAGGGTTAGAGGGTTAGGGGTTAGGGTTAGGGGTTAGGGTTAGAGGGTTAGGGTTAGAGGGTTAGGGTTAGGGTTAGGGTTAGAGGGTTAGGGTTAGAGGGTTAGGGTTAGGGTTAGAGGGTTAGGGTTAGAGGGTTAGGGTTAGGGTTAGGGTTAGAGGGTTAGGGTTAGAGGGTTAGGGTTAGAGGGTTAGGGTTAGGGTTAGGGTTAGGGGTTAGGGTTAGAGGGTTAGGGTTAGAGGGTCAGGGTCAGGGTTAGGGTTAGGGTTAGGGTTAGGGTTACGGTTAGGGTCAGGGTTAGGGTCAGGGTCAGGGTTAGGGTTAGGGTTAGGGTTAAAGTTAGGGTTAGGGTTAGGGTTAGGGTTAGGGTTAGGGTTAGGGTTAGGGTTAAAGTTAGGGTTAGGGTTAGGGTTAAGGTTAGAGGGTTAGGGTTAGAGGGTTAGGGTTAGGGTTAGGGTTAGAGGGTTAGGGTTAGGGTTAGGGTTAGGGTTAGAGGGTTAGGGTTAGGGTTAGGGTTAGGGTTAGGGTTAGGGTTAGGGTTAGGGTTGTTGACAACAAACGACAACTGTTCATCCTTCCAAAAAAGTTTTATTGCACGGCAAAAAAAAAGCCGATTGTGTTTGGACTCATGCTATCACACAAAACCTTGTTTGCAATATACCTGGAATAAAATATAGGACACCGAGGTGAGTGAACATGAACATGAACGTGTGCGTCCTGTCCTGCAGTGGAAACTCTCCCCGCTGCAGTACCCGTCGGCGTCCTGTAGGCGGCAGCAGCGGCTTCAGCTGGAAGGTGTGTTCGTCTATTCGACAAGAGAAGAAGACCGTTGCGAGGGCAACGCTTTGCGATCTTAAATAAGTCGCATCGTCTCCTGAACTTATCGCTTTATTTCCTTTTTCACCTTCAAACGTCGCTTTTAGGTGACATTTTACGCTTTTACCGTTAACAACAACGACGAAGACGTTCATTTTAAGGTATGAAACACTTAAATGCTACTTAAAGGGGACGAGCTAACAACGCTTCTTTCTATTTAAACGTGCTGCAAAGTGAAATCAAATACGACGTCTATTATTATTGTTATTATTATTACTATTGCTGTTGTTGTTGTCGTCTGCTAAAGTTACTAAACCATCCAAAATAAGGTTCACCTAAAACACTTCAGAAGCGATTAGTGTCATCGTCATAATTAGTCAAGTAATCCCAGTTTTATTCTAGATCTCTCTTGTCACGTAGGCGCAAGAAAAATGACACTTTAGTTCAATTCTACTTTCAAAAAGAAGGAATGCAGCCACATTTATCAACTATCCTGCAGCCTGTTGAAAGACCTTTTAAATCACCACAAAATCCTTTAGAATCTACTGTAATGTGTAGAATCTCCTGTAATGTGTAGAATCTCCTGTAATGTGTAGAATCTACTGTAATGTGTAGAATCTACTGTAATCTTTGGTGGACGTGGACATCCTTATGTTAGGGTTATATGAATAGCATTAATGTGTATTTTCATCACTATAGAACAGTTTGGGAAACACCCGATATGAAGAGAAAGCTGGTTTTCTTCCATTAGCAGCACAGGTACCAGATGCTATCTTAAACCTGTGTGTGATGCCTCCAGGCCGTCATGGCGAGCCAGCGTCTTCCGTCCAGTATGGGACGTCCTGTGAGCCGCAGCGGATTCGCCCTCCCGAGCGGAGCGAGACTCCCGTCGGCCGGCAGGCCTCCTTCGACAGCGATTCGTGTTGGAACGGGTGTAAGATGCCTTTACTCTTGCAAACATGTTGAGAAGCTGTAAAAGACTCTTTCAGCATGTCTGACAGTCGGGTGACTTCATGCAATGTGAAATAAGCAACAGATAATAATCCTGTCATAATAAACAACATGGAGCTATTTCGAACAGAGAATTTTAGTGGTTATTTGACTTCAGTCTAATCTTCCACACAGGTGGCTCCAGGTACAGGTGTCAGGGGCGGAGCTTCCATCCCCACTGCTGGAGTCCTGTCAGCTCCAATCAAAGTGACGGAGCGACCTGTGACCCAACAGGGGCTCAGCGGGATGAAGACTGGCATGAAAGGTGCATCTGCCTTCAGCACGTTACGCTCGTCCTCTGAAACGTGACCTCTCACCTTCTAAACTCAATCACTCAGGGCCCCAGAGGCAGATCCAGGACAAGACCTACTTCCTCGGCCTTCTGCGGTAACACTTGGGCTGGCGTGTTTAACATCGGTTCTTTTTTGTGGCGTCTAAGCGTTCATATGGTTACAGGAGTAAGATAAATGAGTTGACAGCAGAGATGAGCAAACTCCACAAAGAGATTGACAACTACAACCAGGAAAATTCCGTTTATCTCTCCTATGAGAAGCGGTGAGTAGCTTCTTCCAGGTTGGTGCACCGTTCGTGTTCGGCCTTCCTTCTATATGACGCCGTCCTCTTTAGCTACTGGGACAGTGCCAAATTCTAACTACAGGTTCATGAAGTGAAATTATTAACAATAAACCTGTTTTTGTCTCAGAATTAGGACATAAAATGAATTCAAGTGTTGGAATCGTGTCAGAATTGTTTTCAGTATGTTTTCAGTGCTCATCCATGTGTCGGTTACTTATTTCTACCAAAACTCCCTATTTTCCTTTAGGGCTGAAGACCTGGCACAAGAGATAAAGGATTTGCAGGGGAAGCTTGCTGACTACAACATGGTACTACTTTAGATCATTTTAAGGATTTTACTTTATCAAAACGGGGACAATATTCAACGGACATCAGCATTAAAATACAAACGCAAATGTCGCCACTGAGCACAGCTGCTGATTAAAATGGCCGACAGCCACACACCACAAAACCAGAGAGAGGGAACAACAGAGTGCAGTACTGGTGGTATTATAGTGAGTTAATGACCATAAGTCGGCTCCATAAAGTGCATCCGGAGATGTCCGTGCCCAGCGTGCCTGGTTCCGTTCCAGCCAGTTCTTCTAGTGTAGTTTGGAGGTGTTGTGTGTCCTAACACAATACAGTGACACACAATGACAGTACTAACTGATGGCTGCGGTGCATCTGGCGGCAGATGTTGGGTTAGGGTTAGCGTTGGGCCCTTCAGATCCCTCGTGATCCTGAGAGCAGCTTCTTGGCTGTGTTTTCTGCTGTTACTGCATTGCCAGCAGAAACGTGTACGTTTGTGTTCTAATGTGCATGTGGGAGCTCATGGATGTAACGCGAGAGGAGAAGTGGCCCGAGGATCGGCCCTTTGGGGACCCCCCACTGAGCATAGGAGGGATTTAAACCCATCGACACACTTTTGAGCAAGAACAATGTGGAGTATTAACAGTACACTCCCAAAGTTTAATATCTGAAACCATCTCATCTCATTTTATTAGCTTGTGGACAAACTGAACACCAACACGGAGACAGAAGAAATGATCAGTGAATACAACATTGTAAGTACAGCCGACCAGCAACGTGCCACCTTTTGTTACACCTGCTGAAGAAAATCATGTGAGAGGACAAGTAGAACTTCTCCTCCATTTGGATCATAATATAGTGTGGTAGTAGTAGTAGTATTGCTATTATTAGCATTATTAGCATTATTATTGTTATTATTAGCATTATTATTGTCATTATCATTAGTATTGGGGGGGTCGGCGTGTGCTGCATATTTCTCTATCATGCTTTACGTCTGTCAGGTCAAAGCCAAGAACGACTGTGAGGCTGAAAGAATTGATCAAATCTTCACTGACCGGAGAGGGTGAGTGGTTATTATCTGTAGAGGCGCTGGATCAATGTTTGGTTAAAATGGCTCATTAATGATGATAATAATAATATTAATAATAATAATAATAATAATCTAAAATGGCTCATTAATAATAATTATAGGCCATTTTTCTTTACTAACACTGACTTTATTTCAGTGGTTTCCTCATTAATAAGATGCTTTAGATTCCCTTCCAAGAGTTTTTTTCTGAAAGGTTGATGTTTCTTCTTTCTAAGCTCCTGTTAGCCTGTTGGTACAGTATAGTAGAGTTCATACACACATCAGTTCATTCTTGATGCATTGCTGATCTTTGCTAACACAACCACACCCTTTTGTACAGCTATTTCCTTATTTTCTCTCCCATTTTTAGGTCAGACATGTTTTGTGAACCGTGTGGTTGTTTCTATTCTAGACTAAACTCAGAGGTCCTCTGTTTTCTAACCCTCCCAATGAACTTTTTCCTTGTGTCCTTTTGTATTCGATTGTGTTTTGTTGGTGAACTATGACACCAGCAAAACCGCGTGAGGCTTCCTATAATCTTCTAGAAACGTCTGGAAACATGATGCACTAAATAAATGGAGAATAAAGAAGTGTCCACACGAGTCCAGCCAGGAACACGCAGCTTATCAAGCCTTTGCTTCTTCAGGCTTTGCTGACGCACCCTCACCTTCTCTTTCCATCAGAAGGTCCTCAAAATAGCCGTCCTCCTCCATCTCCTCATCCATTTGCCTGTTTTGTGGTTGAAAGGTGAATGTTTGATTAGTTGTGGACCGGCTTGTTTTTGTAAAACCTATTGAAAAGACGTCGTTGTCCTCTTCCTGCTGTAGTCGCTGGTGACGGTAGTTGTGGAAGACCTTATACCAGGAGGGCCCCTTAATGGCACAGAGCACGACAGTCAGCGTGCACAGGGCCAAGGTGGCCACGCACGTGGTGAACTTCCACGTGTTGCTGACCACAGGTGTCTGCTCTAGTGGGGTGTGATGGATGAAGGTGGAGACAAGGTCAGAGTTTGAGCTTGGGTTTGAAGACGTCCCTGATGTTCTTCATCCTACCTTCGCTGTTGTCACGGTCGGTGGTTGGAGGGGAAGATCTGGACGACTGTGGGAAGCCGACAGTTACGGGCTGCATCTCGTCTCTCTTGCTGCGTCTTTGTGTCAGTGAGTCACAGACAGAAGCAACTCGCATAAACTCCCTCACTTCCTGACTTTTTAGAAAAGCACAGGTAAAATTAGATCCATCTGTAAAGCAGGACAACTCAAGTCAACGATACCCGATACTGCACGTTTGGGGAAGACCTTTAAAAGTACGGCCAGAGAACTTGTCAGGAACCAAAGTGTAACTGAGGGATTCCACAATATCATCATATTCTCTATCCAGGTTACACAAAAGCAAACTAAAGATTCTAAAAAATGCTGACATCTTAAAGTTGGTGTGACTTTTCTTCTCATGGACCCTCACAAGCTCCTCACACTGTCCCACACTGGCTCACCAGCTAGTTAACCAAGTCTAACCTGTAAGGATACTTGGTGTAGGATAGTATAACCTAAAATTAAAAAACTTTCTAAAATCTTCCACTATCCCTGGGTGTGACGCAACCCGCCGTCTTCCAGAAGGTGATGAAACGGATCAAAAAGAGAGTCTCCTCGGGATTAGAACATATGGTCTAGAAGGGAAGCGAGTACCTGCGTGCTCTTCAGCCCCAACAGTTTTTAGCAGTGGACATGAACAATTCCAGGGGTTTCCTTTTAGCCTTAAAACCTTCAATCAAGAAACATTAAATTCTGCTTAACTTCAGCTGGAGGTGCGTTTTAGAAATATGGAAGTGAACATGAAGAACACTCGTCCATCCAGGTTTTTCTTTACCTGAATCTTGAGCAGCTGTTTGAAGAGCTGTGTGTGGATGTTTGTGAGCAGGTTGTTGGAAAGGTCCAGTTGGGTCAGGAGGTCCAGGCCAGAGAAGCTCTCTGGATTAAGGCTGTAGCGAACAGAATCAAACCAGACGTGCAACACCAGGTTTGATAAGAATACGAGGCCGTGTTTTTACGTGGAAGTAGCTCTAATTATTATAATTATTAATTCATTCTGAACTTACCTGCTGATTTTATTTCTGGACAGAGACAAAACTCTGAGTTGCGGCACCACACTGAAGTACTGAGCTGGCACATGAGCCACCATGTTCCCGTCCAGGTGGAGTTCTTCCAGTCCTGGATAGGTGGCCAGCGCCTGCCTGTCGTCCTCACCGAGCGTAATCAGGCCCCCTTCAAGCACCATTTTAGTGGCTGTAGAGTTGCCAGCACTGGTCAGGGCTTGCACCGTGTTGGTCTCCTAGATGATGTTAGGTTTAATCTTGCCATCAAAAACAAGGTCTCAGAAATGCTTCCATCTTCCACAGACGTCTCCTACCAGATTTCTTGTGTCTGCAGCATTATTGGCTGGAGTGTTCACCAAAACCACCACTGTGAACCACAGCGGCAGACAGGTTTCCTTACATCTGTCAATCGTTCTCCCCTGAAAAAGATGATTTCATATCATTCATATCACTTCAGATCGAGAATGTGAATCCTCTTCTCCCCCATCAGGTCTGTTTCCAGGACCTCATTGTAAAAATGTTAGGGTAGATCAGCTCAGCGTTTACAGATTATGCTGGAGGACAGCTCCACGAGGGTCGTTGAGGGCAGATGCACCACAGGTGCCTCCTTCAGGGGCAGGCCTGCCCAACTGCCTGTGCTATTCCCCACTCGGAGGTCTACCTGAAGGAGTTCCAGGCCTGTTGGAAGGACACCAAGGCCTGCTCCCATCTCAGACCCTTGGGGGGCCTGCCTGCCGTTGAGCCTTCCATTGCTGCCGTGTCACATCACAGACGACCTTCTCAGAAGGGCCTATGATGCTGGTCACGTGAGAAACTCCTTGTTCCGTCTCATATTGGCCCCCTTTTGTGATGCCTCCCAGGCTTTGGGCCCTATGTCCAGAGGCCTGTTCCTTCTGGTGCAAGACTGTCGCCAGGCTTTGCTGTCACAGTCCAAATTAACAGAGACATTCAGGAGAACCCTTCGGTGGAACAAAGGGAGATGTTTGTGCCCACAGCCTAGGAGGCACTGGGAGGAACCATCCAGGACAGAGCAGACCAGGGACAGAGCAGGGGTTGTGCAAGCCTTGGGTCTCCTGCCAGCAGGACTGGGGGCCCCTCGGCTGCACCAGAGGCGTCGCCTGCCACTGGCCATCATGATGCCTAGCATCCTGCATGGATACCAGTTGGGGACTTGCCTCTGAACAGTCCTAAACTCCACAGCCTCATACACCAACAGGTCTTCCATTAAATGACTCCAGACCTGTCAGCATCTGTGGTCATGAAGCCTTTTCAGAGCCTGACCCTGAACCACCTGGAGGACGTGACAAGGAGGATGCTGTGAGCATCTGAGGTGACATCTTAGAGCACCTGTAGGAGCATGTGCCTCCATCCTCTTGGTGGACTTCTGCTCAGCCTTCAACAACACTGTTCCAGTCACCCTCCACTAGAACGACACCCAGGGTGCTGTGTTCCCTCCACCCACAGGAGGCGACCCCACAGATGTAGCATTAGCACCCCACACGATCCTTATCCCCCTTTATATTCCTTAGCCTTATCCCGAGCAGAGCTGCACACAACCTTCACTGCAGCACTTTTGAAAGAATTTACACTCTTCAATATGTTTGTAAAAGCACACATTTACCAACCCTCTCAACACAAACATCCTGTTGTTGTTTATGTTCCCATCTTCCACCTTTACAAAGGTCTGTAGCTGTCAGTCACCCTTTCCTGACTGGCTCCCGTGTTCGGGTCCCTGCACGGCCAGTGAAGCTCCAGGTTGGCAGATAATCAGATAAATATTCAGCATCTTCAGCTCAACAAAACAGTTCATCTTTAAATCTTTGTCCTATTAGTTATCGCTCCGAATGTTTAACTCAGCTGATGGAGTGAAATGATAACCTCATATTTTCAGCTGTGTGTCACCTCCAGAGCTTTACATTAAAGAGAAACCGCCTTTCCTTCACGTATATTGGGTTCATGCTGCTGCACGTGTGTCTCCCGAAGAAACGTTGATCTTAATCTGTTGCTCCTCTGAGTTTTCCTGTAATGTTGCTGCACTGGCATTTAAAATCGAATTCATAAGACACTTACCAGCACGTCTTTGGCCATGGCGATCCTTAATCTACCTGTTCCTGATTCAGGAGAAAGAATGAACCTTTGGTCCCGGCTGTAAAACCTGTCACAGCCTGCTAAGCATTTAGCACTGAGTCAGCACTTTGGTCCTGTCCTCTGAGATAAGAGCTTCTAGAGCTTCTAGATCTTATCTGAGCCGTCTCATCCTGCATGTCAATATGGAACTTTTAACAAGTACAACAAACATAAAACTTGGCCTTTTGCAGTTTGGAGGAGGCTGTCAGAGACGTAGATCAGGAGATCAAGAGGGAACAACGAGCCACTCATGAAATTGTCCGGGCGATGCCGGCTGTGAAGCAGGAGAAGTACTTCTCCATTATGGCAGCCAGTGAGCAGCTGCTGCAGGTACGAGGGCAGCTCTGTCATGCTAGCAAACGTCAGGAGTGCGTTGCTGCAGTCGTCACCTTCTCCTCCTTTTCTCTCCTTCCTCAGGAGCTGGCTGTTCTTCAGGAGGAGCTGGACATCCTGAATAAAAGGAGACAGGACTATGAATCGGTACGTAATGGTGCACAAAAAAAGATACAACACTTAAAAAGAAGGAATTAAGAGAGTCGTCTTGTTGCTATGGAAACATACTTCCATGGTGATTTTCGTGCTATCAATAAAGTTCATCTTATCTTAGATATTGTTAAATGGCCGTTAAATGTTCTAGATGACCTCCTGAACACCTTGTTTGATGCGATACGCTCCTCTTGCCTAATCAATGTTCAGATATCTTTAACTGTCTTTCCTACAGGAGCTGAGCCACTCACATATCAAACAGGAGATGATCCGGCTGCATGAGATGCTCACGGTGCTGGAAGTGAAAAGGGACGCCATGCTAGCGGAAGAGAAGATCCTGGTGTCCCCCCAAGAGGAGAGGGAGAAGCTGTTCAAACAGGTGGGTGTAAGGGTGGTGCAGGGCGACCACAGCACGACCTCTGCAGGGCGACCTCTGCAGGGCGACCTCTGCAGGGCGACCACAGCACGGCGTCTGCAGGGCGACGTCTGCAGGGCGACGTCTGCAGGGCGACCTCTGCAGGGCGACCTCTGCAGGGCGACCACAGCACGGCGTCTGCAGGGCGACCTCTGCAGGGCGACCTCTGCAGGGCGACCTCTGCAGGGCGACCACAGCACGGCGTCTGCAGGGCGACGTCTGCAGGGCGACCTCTGCAGGGCGACCTCTGCAGGGCGACCACAGCACGGCGTCTGCAGGGCGACCTCTGCAGGGCGACGTCTGCAGGGCGACCTCTGCAGGGCGACGTCTGCAGGGCGACCTCTGCAGGGCGACCTCTGCAGGGCGACCACAGCACGGCGTCTGCAGGGCGACCTCTGCAGGGCGACCTCTGCAGGGCGGCGTCTGCAGGGCGACCTCTGCAGGGCGACCTCTGCAGGGCGACCTCTGCAGGGCGACCTCTGCAGGGCGACCACAGCACGGCGTCTGCAGGGCGACCTCTGCAGGGCGACCTCTGCAGGGCGACCTCTGCAGGGCGACGTCTGCAGGGCGACCTCTGCAGGGCGACCTCTGCAGGGCGACGTCTGCAGGGCGACCTCTGCAGGGCGACCTCTGCAGGGCGGCGTCTGCAGGGCGACCTCTGCAGGGCGACCTCTGCAGGGCGGCGTCTGCAGGGCGACCTCTGCAGGGCGACCTCTGCAGGGCGACCTCTGCAGGGCGACCTCTGCAGGGCGACCACAGCACGGCGTCTGCAGGGCGACCTCTGCAGGGCGACCTCTGCAGGGCGACCTCTGCAGGGCGACGTCTGCAGGGCGACCTCTGCAGGGCGACCTCTGCAGGGCGACCACAGATTGGACCTGAGATTAACGGCGTCCTTCGGCCATGACAGGAAGCAACGCTGCTGATAATGTTTCCACCTTTCTGGCAAAACCAAGTGTTAATTATTCTGCTCGTCCTCATCTTTATACACCTCCTACAACCTCATGGCCCTACTTCATTCCATTATGAAAATCATTACTTTTGTTTTGGTATTATGGGATATCTGATGGTACATGAGAGAAGTGGTGAAAAGTGCCTTTTTTCCCAGGTGAAGGATGACAACCAGGAAATCGCCAGTATGGAGAGACAGTATGTACTGTAAGCTTTTAACCTCTAGCCTCAGCTCCTCCAGCCTTCCATGGTGAGTGTGTGTGTGTGTGTGTGTGCGTGTGTGCGTGTGTGTGTGTGTGTGTGTGTGTGTGTGCGCGTGCATCTTTCCAGGCTGACGGAGCTCAGGGAAAAGACAGGACGGATCTCAGAGGAGATCCACCAGCTGGACCAGGCTGAATCACAGGGTAACGCATCTTCCTGCCTTTGCCTGTGCTGACTGGGACCTGCCTGGTCCTAATTAATCACCTAATTAATACAATGAATTCATTTGAATGAACCGGTAATGATGCTGTGTCACCCACCTGGTTGATGGGGTTGATAGTGGTGACCTTCACCTTCTTGGATGGAGGTGGTTCATTCTTGACACGTTCTGCTCTGTTCATCAGGGGAACATTGGCAGAAATACAAAGAGCTGAAGAAGCGAGAGGAGGAAATCGACCGTGAGTGTGTCGCCGGTCCACACAGAGCTCCAGCTGACCAGAGCTTCCCCTTAGACCTCATCTGTCCTGATGTTGGACTTGGTTTGGTCCTCTCTTTTCAGGGTTCCTGTGTTCATTTGAGAAGTCAAGGGCTGAAGAGCAGGAAGAGATGTCCCGCACTGAGGAGAACATTGTGTCCCTACTGGAACTGTGCAGCAGAGTGAGGAGAACGAGGAGTGTGGGACAATGGGAATGTCTGGGAACGTGTCCCGTAAATGTGTTGTGTGTTTAGAACATGATGCGACTGCGTCACGTGGACACGGTGACAGCCAGTGAGCTGAGGAACATGCAGGATGTGCTGGTCAGTAAGGAGACAGAGGTGGTCCAGTCTAAGAGCACTGCCAGTGGGCTGGCCACAGGTGAGGAGCACACAGACGGCCTTCCAAGCAGCAGCTTCTGTGACAGACCAACTCTTCCATCTATGAAGAGACGGAGCGTCTCCAACAAGACCTGGAGAAGGTGCAGCAGCTGGAAGGAAAGATCCAGAGTGAGCTGAGTAGCCTGAAGGAACGCATCAGCACCATGGAGTCCGAGCTCACCACCTACAGCGACCTGGACCGTCTCCGACACGCTGCAGACAAGAAGAAGAAGGTGTGTGAGTCAGCTCATCAGGGTCGTTATCTCACTGGTCACCGGTGGCTCCTCCCCTCGGGAGACGCTTCCACCGTCTCCATGGGAACTTCTCTGCCTCCTTTTCTCTCGCTCCAACTGACTCCTCAGTGCCGCCGAACCCAACAAAGGCCTTGAGGCCGTCTCACGGTGCAGGAAGGACCGTCTTTCTTCAGAAGGCCCGTCTTTCTTCAGAAGGACCGTCTTTCTTCAGAAGGCCCGTCTTTCTTCAGAAGGCCCGTCTTTCTTGTGAAGGCCCGTCTTTCTTCAGAAGGCCCGTCTTTCTTCAGAAGGCCCGTCTTTCTTCAGAAGGCCCGTCTTTCTTCAGAAGGCCCGTCTTTCTTCAGAAGGACCGTCTTTCTTCAGAAGGCCTGTCTTTCCTGCACCGTGGGGGGGCTCCGGCAGCATTTCCTGCCAGGCTCCGTGTCCCCACCTGTACAAAGCTGCTCCCTCTGAAGAGCCCCCGCACTGTCCAGACGCTGACGAGTCTTTTCCTACGTTACTTAGCAAAGGTGCGTTTGATCGATAAAGAGCGGCTGATGTCCTCGTTGCAGAGGCTGCAGGAGGAGCGGCAGTTGCTGACTCAGCGGCGAGAGTTCTTCAAGCAGCTGTTAAAGGAAATGAGCGAGAAATATGAAGCTCTCAAGAGAAAACTTCAGGAGAATGAGACTCATGCACAGGTGCGTGTTCTTGTTCAGTCCACAGCTTTAGTTCTGCTCTAACGTGTCCTTCAACTGCATTTATGCTAACTTTATTTCCTCAAGCTGTCTAACCTGGAGAGGAAATGGCAACACTTGGAGCAAAACAACTTCGTAATGAAAGAATGTATCCTTCTGGAAACGCAGTCACGTGTTTCCTGCTGCGCACGTGTGAATGTGGGGGGGGGTTGTTGTTGGCGAGATCACCGTGACCACGAGGGCTAGCGTGCAGCTAATCTGTACAATGAGTAACAGGTTCCTCATGGACGTGATGAACAAAGCTTTATAAACTGGCACAAGGACCCAGTTATGATGAGACACTCTCAATTATTTCCCCTCTAAAGAGAAGATACACGTCTTTAGAGTCAGATCGGATCCTCACAACCATAAATGCTTTTGTTATTCATGGTCTTTTAATGATGTATATTAAAGGGAAATATGCATAAAGCTTAAGCGGGAGGAAGACGCCACTCAATAGGTAACAGCAGAGTCTGTGAATTCAGATTTCTTTACCATCACTTTTATGATCCAGTTTAATACTTCGGCAACAAGGTGAAGGATTAAACTAACCTGTTAAACTAAACACCGCTAAAGTAACACGTGACAGTAACAAAGACAGATTTTTAGAAGGCTCATAACTGCTGAGGAGAGACAGTAAAGATGAGACGTTCTTCCTTGAACCGCAGCATCAGTCATCTCGTCCAAGACCCAGGAGAGCGACTACAACTCCGTCACCACCACCGTCTACCAGCAGGTGTCCGACTACAACAAGCTGCTGATCCAGCTTCTACAAAATGCCTGAATGATGTCACAGCTGAAAAACTCTTCTGAAGCGTTTGAACCTGGACTGAAATGTGTCATAAAACATCAGCTGATCAACGCTGTTAAACAGAACGTCTGCGTGTCCTGTAAGTTCAATAAAACCTGCTGCATCAGCGGAGCCGCCTGAGCAAACACAGCAGCACTGAGCTGCCCCCCTCCACCCCCACGTTCACCTGCCCCCCTCCACCCCCACGTTCACCTGCCCCACGTTCACCTGCTCCACGTTCACCTGCCCCACGTTCACCTGCCCCACGTTCACCTGCCCCCCTCCACCCCCACGTTCACCTGCCCCACGTTCACCTGCTCCACGTTCACCTGCCCCACGTTCACCTGCCCCACGTTCACCTGCTCCACGTTCACCTGCCCCACGTTCACCTGCCCCACGTTCACCTGCTCCACGTTCACCTGCTCCACGTTCACCTGCCCCACGTTCACCTGCCCCACGTTCACCTGCTCCACCGTCTCCAGGATCAGAACCACCAGCTTGTTCATGCCAGCGCCGGACTTACGGAGCTCTGTCCAATATTTGGCCCCCACAGCCAGAGTGGAGGAGGAGGCATCTCCTGCTCAGCCCAGCCAAGCCGCCGTTGGCCCCCAAGATGGCCGCACACGCATGGCCACCACACACACACGCATGGCCACCACACACACACACACACACACACACACGCATGGCCACCACACACACACACGCATGGCCACCACACACACACGCATGGCCACCACACACACACGCATGGCCACCACACACACACGCATGGCCACCACACACACACACACACACGCATGGCCACCACACACACACGCATGGCCACCACACACACACGCATGGCCACCACACACACACGCATGGCCACCACACACACACACACACGCATGGCCACCACACACACACACACACGCATGGCCACCACACACATGGCCACCACACACACACATGGCCACCACACACACACATATGGCCACCACACACACACATGGCCACCACACACACACAGAAGAAAAGTGCTTTTACACTCTCGCTCTCCTCATCCTCGCTCAGTCCACCAGGGCACGTTGGTCACGATGGCACCTCTCACATTTTGTAAATAAATCTTTCACAATACCTTTTTTGAATTCTCTCTGTAGCATTTTGGATGAATAATCCTCAAAGACTCATTTGGACGTCCTGATAATGATGAATTACAATAGTTCATCACTTCGCTGCTCTTCTAGAAACCATTTTGTAAGTTAAAAGACAAATCTCAGTCAAAAGTTACTCCAAGATTCATCACTGTAAGCTTAGGAGCTAAATAGATCCCATCTAGAGTAATAGTGTGATCTAATCGATCCCTGAGAGGTTCAGGACCAAACACAATGATTAAGAAAAAGGAAATTTGATGTCACCCAAGACTTTATGTCTTTCACACAAGCATTGACCTTCAGGAACAGAAATGCTAATCAGTGGCAAAATATCCTCTACCCAAGTCTTGGGATGGGATCTATGGGAGACCTCTTCTCAGCTTCTAAACAGTTACAGTTCAATTTGGGCGATTTTCAGACGTTGCGGGGTTCCAGGAGGAGGATTTCGACCCTGCAGTCCCCACTAAAGTCCGGACGGGGGCGCTACTGCGCCTCAGCTGTCTACCACCGCTATAGAACAGAAGAAGAAGACGTTTGAGGAGCGTCGGTAGAGCGGCAGGAAGATGCGCTCGCGCTCAGCTCGCAGCCCGTGAAGAAGAGCAGGGTCGGTTGTGTGATGGTAGTTTGAGTGGTGGTTTAAGCGGTAGTTTGAGTGGTAGTTTGAGTGGTGGTTTGGTGGTTTATCATGTCCTCCTCTGGCGGGATCCACGCGCACCTCCTCAAACTGCACCAGTCTCTTTCTGATGAAGACCCGCGAGCTGCGGCGCTGAAGAGCCACGACATCGTCGGTGATTTGTTCCAGGAATGTTTGGAAACGACCACCGAGAACAAACTTGGTGAGACAAGTGTGTTAATATCGACGGGTCGGCACCAGCAGCCTCCACCGGAGCCAGAGCCAAATGATTTAATGTCAAAAACATTTTAAAGCGTAATATTAAACACGCGCGCGCGGTTTTGTTTTGATGACTTTTCTTAATATGCAGTAATGAATGGGATTCTGAACTGGTTTAAATCCAATAATTAGGTTTTATCACTTTGCTTCGGTCGTAAAACGTAAAGCAAAACAACAAACGCCACAAACAAAAAGCTACTTCGATATTTATGACTCAGCTCACGAGCTGCACTTGAATGCAGCATGAAGCCACTCGCGTGCGGGTGTGCACGGGTGCAGGCGGGTGTGTAGGGGGGTGTGCACGGGTGTAGGCGGGTGTGCACATGTGTAGGAGGTGTGCAGGCGGGGGTGTAGGGGGGTGTGCACGGGTGCAGGCGGGTGTGTAGGGGGGTGTGCACGGGTGTAGGCGGGTGTGTACGGGTGTGTAGCGGGGTGTGCACGGGTGCAGGCGGGTGTGCACGGGTGTAGGGGTGTGTGCACGGGTGTAGGGTGTGTGCACGGGTGTAGGGGGGTGTGCACATGTGTAGGGGGTGTGCACGGGTGTAGGCGGGGGTGTAGGGGGGTGTGCACGGGTGTAGGGTGTGTGCACGGGTGTAGGGGGTGTAGGGGGGTGTGCACGGGTGCAGGCGGGGGTGTACGGGTGTAGGGGGGTGTGTACGGGTGTAGGGTGTGTGCACGGGTGCAGGGGGGTGTGTACGGGTGTAGGGGGGTGTGCACATGTGTAGGGTGTGTGCACGGGTGTAGGGTGTGTGCACGGGTGTAGGGGGGTGTGCACATGTGTAGGGTGTGTGCACGGGTGTAGGGTGTGTGTACGGGTGTAGGGTGTGTGCACGGGTGTAGGGTGTGTGCACGGGTGTAGGGGGTGTGCACGGGTGTAGGGGGTGTGTACGGGTGTAGGGGGGTGTGTACGGGTGTAGGGTGTGTGCACGGGTGTAGGGTGTGTGCACGGGTGCAGGTGGGTGTGTGTACGGGTGTAGGGGGTGTGTACGGGTGTAGGGGGGTGTGCACATGTGTAGGGTGTAGGGTGTGTGCACGGGTGTAGGGGGGTGTGCACGGGTGGCGCTGAGAGGGCCCTTTATCGACTGTCCAGAGCAGCTAGTTTATATTATGGTCTGTTTATATTCACGTAGCGCGGCGGCGTTGCCATGGGAGAGTGTCGGTTGTGTCGTCACGTTCACGATGATCCGCTTTGCATCTTTGTCTTCCTGAAGCGTTCCAGACGTCCCTCCTGTTCTCGAAGGAGTTGGGACTGCTGAGCTTCCTCAGGAAGTCCCTGGGGAGGGAGGAGGTAAGCACCCGTCTGGGGGGGGGAAGGTCTGGAGCTCACGCGCTGACACGTTGCTGCTTCAGCTCAGGGAAACTCGAGTGGAGGTCTTGTGTTTTTTGGAGAAGTTCTTGGATCGAGTCTCGCCGAGAGTCAAAGGATGGGACCAGACTTACGCCGCCGATATAACGGTGAGTCCCCGTCCCCGTGCGCCCCCAGTGGCAGCACGTGGTAACACACCCTAAACTTACATCTGATTACAGGAAGAATTTAAGGTTTTCCCCTTAATTGAAAGTTTTCTCTAAACTGAAAGGATAAATTATGTTGAAACACGCGTTCAACAGTCACATATGTCTGACGTTTCCATCTCATTTATAATGAAAACGGATGCACATAATTATGTCTGACCCTGAAACTGGGCTCATTCAGACGACTGCGGTTGAGTTTGGTAGATTAAAATCTTTGGATGATGAAGGATTCTCAGAATATGATGCTCACATCCCTGTACGTTCAGTCTCGGTACCACCGGACTTCTCCACGATTCCAGGGTCCATCTGGTGAGCAAAGCTTGGCTACACGGAGGAATCTAAAATGTAAAGGTTGTTACGGGTCATTTCAACCATAATTCTCACTCCAGTTTTGATGTCATCGGTCCATATTTACAAAGTAGAAATGAGTAAAAATGTAGAAAAGACATTGAGCGAGAAGGTGTGACCAGACGTTTGCCTGCTCGTGTCTCTGGGACGGACCCATTTCCTGTCGGCAGCAGCAACGACACCTGCACTTCTTAAATATGAGCATTTACATGCGTTTCCTTTCATGTAGGACACGTGCACGTCTCTGTATTCAAAGGAGAAGGGCGCCAAATGTCGGGCGGCGGTGCTGGAGCTCCTCCTGAAGGTCGGTCTCTTCACCCTGCTGACGCTCGTATTCGGCGTTCCGCTCTGGAAACTACTCATCCTCTAGTTTAACTCCACTTTTCATAGATTCTCCACAAGACAAAAGCATCAAGTGTCGCTGCCGACCTCCGAATCGGCGAAATGTTCAACCGCTACTATGGCGAGCTGTGCCAGGGGAGCAAGCTCCAAGATTCTGGTGGGTCACATGATTCTGCCGGGTCACATGATTCTGCCGGGTCACATGATTCTGCCGGGTCACATGATTCTGCCGGGTCACATGATTCTCCTGGGTCACATGCTTCCGTGCAGCTTTAAAAGCCTCTTTTTTAACAGTTCTGGGTAAAGTCTATGAGTTGCTGGGGGTTCTGGCGGAGGTTCACCCCAGCGACATGGTCAACCACTCTGACAAGCTGTACCGAGCGTATTTGGGGGCGCTGAAGGAGCAGGTGCGTTTCTAGATCAAAGGGCCGTGACATCAAAAGGATCCGCTGACGATTGCCACCTTTTCCCCAGATGACGTCTGCGACCAAGGAGCCGAAGCTGCTGGTGGTGGCCGGGTGTTTGAGGGGACTCTCCGCTCTCATGGTCAACTTCCCCAAAACGAAGGAGGAAGGTGGAATGTTGCGTCCCCTTAGATACGGGAGGGAGGAGCAAAATGGCCGTTTGTGTTGAGCCTTGTCTCTCTGTCAGATCCCACGTCGGTGAAGGAAATCTTCCACTACGCTCTAAAAACCATCAGGCCGCAGGTGCGTTTATCGGCCATTCGACCTCCTCAACAAAGGTTCCATCGTTTTAAAAAGTGTCTGTTGTAGATGGAGATGAACCGCTACGCAGTGACGTTCGGTAAGGACGGCCGCCGCTCTAGAATCCTCCCCAGCCCTCACCATGAAGGCCTCCGTCGACCGGTGTCTTTCCTCACCAGCTGGGCTCCAGTTACTGGCCAAACATGCGTCCCAGTTCAGCAGCTTCTTCATGGACCACTACAGGAACATGTTTGAGGTCATGTCTAAGCTGTGTGGCCACGTCAACCCTGAGATGAGGAAGACCAGTTCCTTCGCCCTCGAGGCCTTCCTGAAGCAGGTACAGACCTCGTTCAGATGTGCAGGGCGCTCTCCTCACTGATGTTCACCGGGTCTCAAACTCAGCTACTGGACCCTCGACCAGGCTGTCTTCGTGATGAACCTTCATCAGTGGCTCCTGTGGGAGCAGCAATAGGAATGAAATGTGATCGGTGAAGTCACCACTCTGTGGAATTCCAGTCTTTAATCCGTCCTCCATCACTTCAAGATCGCACTGCAGGTCGCAGCTGATGTTGAGGAGCACAAGAGCGTCTTGAAGTTCTTCATGCATACCTTCTGTGGCATCATCAAGACCATGGACTCCACCTATAAGGAGCTCTCCATCGCCATAAGAGGATACGGATTTTTTGCAGCTGTAAGTTTGATGCTTTGCTTCTCATGTAAAGGAGAACGTTTTAAAAACACGATTCACTTGGTTCTTGCTTTTAATCGTCTAGAACGATGCATTGAAAAGAGCTTCTTCTGCTCTGTAGCCTTGCAAGAAGGTTTGTCCACAGGATGTAGACCTGATGTATACGGAGCTGATCCAGCGCTGCAAGATCATGTACCTGACTGAGTCTGATGGGGATGAAGACGGGTACTTCCAGCTGCCCAGCTTCCTGGACTCCATAGCCAGCATCTTGATTCACCTGGACAAGGTGGTCCAGTCAAACCCAACAGAAGACGCTACTGTAGAGGTCCATCACCTCCTCTACCATTAATGCTCCCTCTCCTCAGGTTCCAGAGGTGTACACGCCCACTCTGGAGCGCCTCCTTGTGGTGCAGGTTGAAAGTTTTCCTCAGTACAGCGAGAAGATGCAGAGCGCCTGTTGCAAATCTATACTGAAGGTGCTGGTGGCCATGGCCTCTAAAGGACCCGTGATGTGGGGCTTCATTAGCTCAGTGGGTACGTGGGCAGCCTGACCTCAGCTCTTCTTTTTCTTTCTTCTTCAGTTGTTGGTCACAAATCCTCTCTCGCCACTTTAGCAAAGAACATTTAAGAGACTGTGATTAAATGAGCATCTTCTTCTGTCACGTATCAGCAATGACTTTATCCTTCTGGTTTCAGTGTACCAAGGGTTAATCCGCGTGTGTTCAAAGCCCATCGTGCTTGAGGTGAGCTGGGTCACTTGTGTTGCCACCTATTCATGCAGTAAGTCAGAGGAGGCTGATCCTGTCTGCCCCCCAGGATAAAGACGGCCTTTCCACGGAATCCTCAGAAGTCCGTATTGGGAAGTGGAAAGTTCCCTCTAGTCACAACTACCTTCCTCTTTATAAAACCCTGCTGAGCTGTGACCGGCTGAAGGTACGGCCGCGAGTGCACGTGGGCTTTAGTCTCGTTCTTCCTCTACACCACTAAAACATTGGTCATTTTTTGGTTCCCTGTGCAGGATTCCGGGTTTTTGGATGGATCGTTTGAAAGTCTAAATAGCGGCCTGTTCCCTTTGAGCCGGCTGGTTTACGACATGTTTGTGAAGTCCGTTCTCCAAATCGTGTCCAAACTGGACCTGTCGGTGCAGAAAGTGAGCGGAGAGGAGGTGAGGCCCAATGGCATCTGCTGGTCCAAGGGCTTTTTGTTTGTAACATTCATGTCAGTTTCATCAGAACTTTGTGCCTCTTCCTCCTCGTACGTCAGAGTCCAGGTGACGCCGACCACGTCCTGCCCTCCTCTGACCCCACGGCGCATCTGTTGCCGAATAAGACCAAAGATTTTACTGCTTTCATAAACCTGGTGGACTTTTGCAGGTAATGTCGCGCGTGATTATCACATTAGCGTCGCTACATTTCAAAGTTTCCCGTCTCTTCTCCAAAGCGAGCTGTTGCTGAAAGAACAGCTGGAATACTTCCGGTCCTGGTTGTACCCCCTCAGCCACGAACTCGTCTTTTACTCCATACGAAGTCCTCTCGTCAGCGGCTTCTACAAGCTGCTCTCAGCTGCAATGACGATTGCAAAGAAAATCAAGTACTTCCAGGTAAGTTTTCTGCGTGAAAAGAATTTTTGCACTTTTGGTCAATTCTTTTTTCTTCTACATGAATTATGTTTTACAGGGAGTGGACCGGAAAGGAGTCACATCTCCACAGACCGATCCTGTGAGAGATGCCTGTCTGGCTCTCTTCTCCAAGTTTGGCAAAGAGGTGGCTCTGAGTTAGCTGTTGGCGTGTCGTGGTAAAGAGCCGACGCTGAACCACCCTCACCTGTGTGTCCGCAGGTGTGCGCCAAAATGAAGCAGTACAAAGACGAGCTGCTGGCTTCCTGCCTGACGTTTGTTCTGTCGCTGCACCACAGCATCATAGCCGCAGACATCAAGGCCTACTGTCCCGCTCTGGAGGTGAAACGCCTTGATTTCATCTTGAGTCCCTGCCGACGTTCAGCGTGGTCACATAGACGGTGACGCGACCGTCGTAAGAACAGGGCACGCGTCACAAACTGAAGAAAAACGTAACGCAGAACATGGAAAATCCCCCAAATGGGCCCGTTGTTGTGAGCAGACTTCAGGAGATGATTTGCTCAGATTAATTTTGCTAACGTCTCTCTGGTGCAGGGTTCTGAATAAACTACAAACCAATGACGTGTTTAACTCGGCTGAAACCAGTTTAACGGCATCGAGACACGTTGAGTAGCACAGGTAATAATCATCTATGTTCCAATGAAGGTGGCGTTGAAACTGGGCCTGAGCCACGTTCCTCTGGCCGACGCCGCCCTCGACGCTCTGGAGAGCTGGTCCGCCAACATTCCCCCGGAGACGATGCAGCCGTGCTTCTCCTCCGTTCTCCCTCTTCTGGACGGATACCTGAAGTCACACCTGAACCACAGTAAGGAAGCGCATCACCAGCGACTGCATTTATCTCCTAGAGAATCAGAGGTTGGTGACGAGGAAACGCACCTGTTGCTGCTTTCAGACAAAGATGACGGCGTTTGGGAGGTGATGTCTTCCGTGTCCTCAACAAGCCACAGAGGATACAACCGAGTGATGACGAAACTGCTGAAGAAGTCCAGCCAGCTTGTTACGGTACTGGGACGGCAGCTTGGAGACCACACTGGAGGAACGGCGTTCTAGCTCTGGTTTGTATTAAAATGCAGGAAGAGGCTCCCTTTGTCATGGTGAGGATGAGGGTGGTGAAGCTGCTGGGACGCCTCGGCGGGAAGATCAACAGGAACCTGGTGACCGGCAGGGAGACGCAGCGTAAGTTTCTCTGTTGGACGTTAAGTCTTCGCCCTGACCGTGAATTTGATCACTGCTGAGATTTTGACATTTACTGGTCTCCTCAGAGGAAATGATGAAGAAGTTTGTGGCCTGGGACTCTGAGAGGAGGCTCAGCTTTGCTGTGCCCTTCGCTGACATGAAGCCGCTCATCTACCTAAACCCGTTCCTCCCGCGCATCTGCGAGCTAGCTTTGTCAACCACCGACCGCCAGACCAAAGTAACCTTAGTTTAACCTCCTCACTAACCCGCAGCACCTCTGGAGAAGCAGAAACCTGCAGATACCTTGTGTGATGCAGGTCGTAGCGTGCGAGCTGCTGCACAGCCTGGTTATCTACACGGTTGGGAAGAACGCTCAGATCGTGGAGGGAGAAAACACCTTACCGCCAATGTACAAACTACACAAGAGGCTGTTTCCCGTGCTGCTGCGCCTTGCGTGTGACGTGGATCAGGTACGTGCACGCCAAGGCTGGACTAGGTTGGATGAATGCGTTATTTGATAAACAATTAAATTCTTTAAACGGTGCAACAGGTTTGATCAGCTTGTAGATGTTTTCCCCATTTCCAGTCCACATATATACGTTAGCAAATTAACAACTCTAATCAGTAATTAAGCTCAGGTGTGAATAGTTGTAGGCCGGTGGTCACGGGATGAAGCAGGAGTGTGGATCCATATTTACAGGGAACGTTAATCATGAGCAGTCGGGACGCTAACGTCTCCTGTGTGATGGACCCAACAGGTCACCAGGCAGCTCTTCGAGCCACTGGTCATGCAGCTCATTCACTGGTTCACCAACAACAAGAAGTTTGAGAGCCAAGACACGGTGGCTGTCCTGGAGGCTATAATGGTAGGACTTCCACCAGTGCTTCGGTTCTTTCATTCACGTCTGGGCCTCCAGGGAGCTCTCCTCCTTCCCTCTGGTTCCTTTCTCAGGACGGCCTGGTCGACCCGGTCGACAGCACGCTCCGAGACTTCTCTGGCCGCTGCATCGAAGAGTTCGTGAAGTGGTCGATCAAGCAGACGACGCCGAAGCAGCAGGAGAGGAGCCCCACCAATATGAAGTCCTTGTTTAAGCGCATCTACAGCCTGGCGCTCCATCCAAACGGGTTCAGGAGACTGGGAGCAGCTCTGGCGTTCAACAGCGTCTACCGGCTCTTCAGGTGAGCTCGGCTGCCTCCTCAGAACATTTCTGATGTTTTGGATTGGAAGGAATCATCTTTGGTACCAGTAATAGCTGTGAAAAGATCATTTTAAATAAGAGAATGTGCGATGGTTCGATTCCGTGATGCTGTTTTGTGTCTACAGGGAGGAAAGTTCCTTAGTGGACCAGTTTGTCTTTGAAGTTCTTGTCATATTTGTTGAAAGTCTGGCTCTCGCTCACTCTGACGAGCAATCGCTGGGTAATAAATACTACAGGTTTCAGACAGAATATTGCATCCCAAACCTCATGATTTCAGCTCTGGAATCGTTTGTGTCCTCTCAGGAACGGTGCAGCAGTGCGGCGGCGCCATCGATCATCTCCAGAGAATCGTTCAGCACAAATGTGCCAGTCTCAATCAGCCCAGCGCTCAAAGACGCCGTCCAAGGTCGGTGCTCCCACCTGCGTCACCTGCACCTTAACGCAGATTTGGTTTTCTTTTATGGTTCAAACGCCCGACCCTTTCAGGAGCTTCCCAGCGGAGGGGGCGGTGTGCCTCTCCGACGTGGTTTTATGGCTCCTGGAACAATGTGGTCGCCCCCAGACGGAGTGCCGCCACAAGTGCATGCAGCTTTTCTACGAGTTTGCTCCCCTCCTCCCAGGTGGGTAGCGTCCGTACAGGAACAACTCGGAACACATCAACTCATTAGGGATGAATGTTTTTGGAGATCTCAGAGGATTCGTGACAAACGTCAGGTGTTTCATGACCTGCCTGCTTCTCTCAGGGAGGAAGTCTTTACCGCAGTGGTTCGACGACATGCTGAAGAGTCGCGGCGGAACCTTCCTGACGTCGGGGTTTGAAGGCGGGGGCCTCCTCTCCCAGCCTACTCTTCGGGATCGGAAGGGTCCGTTCAGCGTCCGGGCCACCCTCCAGTGGATGGACCTGCTGCTGGCTTCCCTGGACTGTTACACCACCTTCATCAATCTGCACATCCTCAAGCCTCCTCACATGATCAGTGAGTTGGGCTGCTGCAGATATGCGAATATAATCCAAGCAGGACGTCCCATTCATCATTCATAGACATGAAATGTTCCCTTATTATGGCTTTGGTGGGTAAAACGTGTTTTACAGCCAGTTTTCCTCCCCCCCCCCACTCTGAAGGCTTGGGAGAGAGCTCCCGTTTTCTGAAAGCTGTTCACTTCTTTTTGACCGAACTGGCGACTCGCGACCTGTCGGCAGCAGAGCGGCGCTTCCAGCTGGGGAAGGGGACGTCTCACTTCAGTCCCAGAGAGATGGACCAGTACAACTTCAGCAAATGTACCATCACCGTTCGCCTGCTGGAGTTTTCCACCATGGTTCTCACCAGGAGCGACCAGGACTTGCTGAAGGTCGAGCTTGACTCTGACGACGGCCGCGTCCTTTCAGTTGAACACGCTGACGTTTCTTTGCTTCGCAGCTTCTGGAAAAAGACGTGTTTATCCCGGCTTTTTTCGAGCTGGTAGCGGCCGTGGTGTGTGAGCCTTCCACCGTGGGCTTCAACATGGCAGATGTTGTGGTCATGAAGAACCTTCCAGATGTTTGCGTTGCTGCTCTGAAGGCCCTGCTCACCTCACCGTATCACACACTGATGGAGAGCAGCATCAGGGAGAAAATCTCCCAGAGCAGGTACTTCCTGTTTATGTGCAATCAGCCACTAAATGTGTGTGTTTATAGGAAAAGCTAAAGGAATGATAAGAGATGAGCCTGGGATAAATATCCAGGAACGTTTGCAGAATATTCCTGGGCTCCCGCTTCCCTGCAGCAGATCCCTTCTGGTCTTTAATAACCTGGAACGCTGGGTTTCCTATTTCCTGTCTTCACCTGTGTCCAGTGTAGAGAAGCTGTGTGCTGCTGACCTCAACGGTTCCGACTCAGCGATCCACCTGGACCAGCTGGAGCCGGTTCTTTCTGCCTGTCGGCAGATCCATAAAGCCGGCTACCTGAGCTCCATTTTAAACAGCCAGGTATGTTACCTTCAACTATAGCCAGAGAATCACTGTTTTTAGCTTCTGTACAAGGAAACTAAATGTCCGTTAGTTACATTTCTGTCCTGGTCCCATTAAAGGATGCCTCCTACGCTGTGTCTCTGGGGTCTGGACTTCTCATGATGGTCTTTAAAGGTATAGCCCCTGGTCAGGACAGGGAGGCGCTCCCTTCCTTGGACTCGAGCACCAAAAGGTTGGCAGATGGTTTGCTTCAGCTCGCCTTCTCCTTAAATCAGCAGGTTGGTTTCACTTGTTCAAAGAAGTAATTAGACTGCCCTCGTTAAGCTGTGGGGAAACGGCAGCTTTGGCTCCTAAATGGGAGGTTTTAGCATGATGGTGTCTGCCAGAGCGCTAACACGACGCACTGATCCGCTGCAGGGTGAACAGCTGGTGGACCTGTTGTTGAACACCATGACGGTTCCTGGAGGTCAGCCCCTCTCACATGGCGAATACTTCTACAGCCTCTTTAAGAGCACCATCAACACGGAGCTCCTGAAGAACCTTGAGATCACCGTGCCACTGATCATGAAGGCTTCCTCTGGAAAGTCCACCATGGTAGCTGTTTGCTCTCTCATATTTTTAAGCTGTGATGTCATTTCCTGGTGGTGTCAGTGAAGGGCTGCTTGTGGGGTTTCTCCTAAGGTCAGCATGTTGCTGAACGGCCTGCTGGACTACAGCTTCAGAGAACGTTCTGTCAGGGCGACCCGAGAGAAGAAGCTGGTAAAGGAAATATTAGGAGGTTGGGAATGTTTCAGGTCCTGGTGGGATGGCCCCTCGGCGACTCCAGAGACCAAGACTGCCACTATTCTGCTCCTTTCCAAGCTGCTGCAGGTTTGCTGGTCCTGGAATCTCCAGTCTGGTCAGAACCTGATACCACCAACACTGTTTTTAACCCTTTCCTCCCCAGATTGACTCGTCTGCCTGCTCCGACATCAACCACTCGGCCTTCAGGCCGGTGTTTTCCACGTTCACCGGCTTGTTGGTTGACAAGAGCTTTCAACTGAATCTCAAGGTAATTAGAAAGTCTCGTGAAAACTCACATTTTTATGTATTAATGTATTAGCGTCATGTATTAGCATCATGTATTAGCATCATGTATTGGCATCATGTTTTAGCGTCATGTATGAGCGTCATGTATGAGCGTCATGTATTAGCGTTATGTATTAGCATCATATATAAGCATCATGTATTAGCGTCTAAGCTGCGACTGCGTTTTCATGCACTTCCAGAGTCAGGCGTTGTTGGTGTTGCCCTTTTTCACGATGCTTCCAGAGGAGCTGCTGGCGGAGCTGCAAAGCTGCCTGGACACCCTGGTAGTTTCCCACTTCCCCATCCAATCCGATGAGTTCGCCAAGGGCTCGCTCCACCGCAACAACTACATGGACTGCATCCGGAAGGTGAACTCTTTGATGTTGCAGAATGAAGTGGCTTATTTCAATCTGACATTCTGATGCAGAAGTCATTTCTCTGCCTCACCCCGACACCTGTAAACGTCCCTGACTTTCAGTTGCTGGACGCCCTGGAGCTCTCCCAGAGCCCCCTCCTGCTCAGGCTGATGGCTGGCGTCCTGTGTCGGGATCGAAGGCACATAATGGAGGAGCAGTTTCAAAACTCTTTCCAGAAAATTGCTAAAAGGTTCATAAAGGCTTCTTTAAGTGTTCTCATTTTCAGTGGTGTTGCATTATGGGGGAGGCAGGTTTCCTGTGTTATGTTCCCATATTCCTCCTCTCTTAAAGAGCGAGCGCCGACCAGCAGCTGCGGCTCCTGGAAGCAGCTTACCAGGTGGTCCAGACGGGCCAGGTGCCTCTGAGCTCGCTGCTGCAGGCCATGGAGCGAGTCGTGCTGCCCCTAGCCAAGCACTGCAGCTCCACGGCCATCAGCCTCTTCTTTGTGTCCAACATATGTGACATTAGCGCCGTGCTGCTCGGGCGCTTCACCAAGGTTCGTCTCAGTTCTCCAGGAACTCGGCAGTTTCCTGTGTTTTAAACTAGAGTTTACATGACTTCTTTGTTTCTTTCAGACAAACGTAGCAGAATTTGAGGTCCAGATACTGAAGAAGATCGGCTGCTACAAGCTGATGGAGCTGATGTATTCTCGGCTTCCCAAAGAGGAGGTTTACTCCAAGGAGTCCTGCATCAACAGAGCCTACTGCCGCACAGACACGGCAGAGGGGAACGAGCTGTCCAAGAGTTTGATCAAGTAGGACTGTCAAGCATTTCCTAAACGTGGGAATTGGTGAGAAAGCCGTGATGCATCTGCTAGGAAACGCTGAAGCTGGATTCTCTTCCCTCTAGATCCTGTTTTGAAGCCTTCACTGAAAATATGAGCGGAGAGACTCAGCTCCTCGAGCTCAGGAGGCTTTATCAATGTGCTGCCTACAACTGTGCCGTCGCTGCCATCAGCTGCAGCTTCAGTGAGCCCAGGTTCTTCACTGGCTTCCTCTTCAGTGAGAAACCAGAGAAGGTAGGGCCTGGCTTTGATGAACCTCTCCACAAGTCCTCCGAGACGGAGACGTTACAAGCATGAATCCGCCTGGATGTAATCTAAAAACAGTTTGTTCTCTGTTTAGAATCAGTTAATTCTAGAAAATCTCATTGATGTTAAAAGGACCTACAACTTCCCAGTGGAAATTGAGGTGGGTTTAATCAGATTTCATCCCACTGTATGAAGGCATTCAGCCATTTTAATTGTTTCTGATTCATTTAGGTCCCACTTGAGAGATCAAAGAAATATGTTGCCATTCGAAAAGCAGCCACTGATGAGAATGAAGGTATTTCCAACAAACCTGTTCAGTCGTGTAGTGTGGAAAGATGTTCTGTTGCTGTGCTTCGAGTGGAAGTCACGCACACACACACACACACACACACACACACTTCCTTTTATATCGTAAACATATTTGGTTCCTGGTCAACAGTGGGCTTGAATCTTCCAAAGAAATGGGAGCGAATACCGGGATATATCACCGCTAGTGTGTGTTGAGGAAAATTTAAAAATGGGCAGAAAAATGAGAAATGTTGATCTTTATGGATTCTGATGGTGCGTGTGCGTGTGTGTGTGTGCGTGTGTGTGTGTGTTCCAGATGCTCCCGTGTACCTGTCGTCCCAGTCGTTCATGTCTGACAGCAGTCTGAGTGAGGAAATGAGTCAGTTTGATTTCTCCACTGGAGTCCAGAGTTTTTCCTTCAGCTCCCAAAAGGTCGACGGGCAGAGACGCAATGTTGCAAAAAAAGTATATTTCCCCCATTGTTCTTTTGTCCTGATTCATTAAATTTACCGTATTTTCTGGACTATAAGGTGCAGCGAATTCTAAGGCGCGATATCAATGAGGGTCCATTTGGCTCCATAACGCACATTTAGCAGAACAAACCCCGCGAGGCTCCTGACGCCAGTGGCCTAATCACCGGGCGGTGCCGCTTCATCTTAGCAAAACACATCTTGACAGATTTTTGAGCGCCTGTACCACATAAACTCGTTTCTAGGTCAGTAAGCACAAGCAGATTTAATGCATAAGCGCACTGTCAATTAAGAAAATGAAAGGATTTTAAGTGCGCCTGATTGTCCAGAAAATAAAATGTAAACGTGATGTGATGGTAAAAATCACCAAAGCTGTGTATTCTAGGAACCAGGAGAGGAGACGATTCCCTCTCAAGATGCAGTTGTGGACCTTGAGATGGACGAGCTGAACCAGCACGAGTGCATGGCCACCCTGACGGGCCTCATCGGCCACATGCACAGGAACAACATCACCCCCAAAACGGACCAGGTCACTGGCACATGTGGTTCGTCCAGAATCTGAACCCTGTGATCAACCACAGCGCTGATGTTCACCTTCATGAAACAGGAAAACGCCCCTGCAGAACTTCCACCGTGGATGAAGTACCTGCACACCAAGCTGTCCAACCCAACAACACACCTCAACATCCGGCTCTTCATCGCAAAGATGATCATCAACACCGAGGAGGTCGGTCTGAACACGAACGTGTCGGGGTCGGGGTCAGTGCCCATAATGAACCTGACCGGATGCAGTGATGCACGTGGAACGATGACGCGGCCACCGAATGTTCAGATCAAACCTCTCGGTTTATAATTCCTGATGAATTTACAGGTTTTTCGACCGTATGCAAAATACTTTCTGGGGCCGCTGATCCAGCTCGTCGTCTGTGGGGACAACGGAGGAGACGGCATCCACTTCATGGTGGTGGACATCGTGGTCACGGTTCTGTCCTGGACGGGTGTGGCCAAGCCCAAGGTTCCGTTATTTTCACATCTGCTCTTTGACACAACCTTTGCGTCCTGACCTTACTGAGACCTGTTGCCAGGGTAACCCCCGAGACGAAGTCCTGGCCAACCGCCTGCTGGAGTTCCTGATGAAGCACAGCTTCCACTCCAACAGAGCCGTCTTCCGTCACAACCTGCAGATCATTCGCACGCTGGTGGAGTGTTGGAAGGACTGTCTGCACGTCCCCTACAGGTGCGCCCTGCGTCTGGCCGTGCCGCCCGAGGGGAGGAGAGCACGTCTCCATATCATTCTCCTAGTTACTTGGATTTAGCATTAACGAGGAATACAGGATGCTACGTAATAACGGAGTTCCAACCTTTCTTCAATTTCATCTCCTGCAGACTCATTTATGAGCGCTTCTGTGGCACCGACGGCAACAATAAAGACAATTCTGTCGGGCTTCAGCTGCTGGGAATCATCTTGGCCAACAACCTGGCTGCCTACGACCCTTCCTGTGGAGTCGCTTATACCAGGTGAACGCTACACCCTAATGCAGCTACACACCCTAATACACACCCTAATGCAGCTACACACCCTAATACACACCCAAATGCAGCCACGCCCCCTAATGCAGCCACGCCCCCTGGTGCAGCCACGCCCCCTAACGCAGCATCTTCGCGTATGTGCGTCCATCTGCAGGTATATACAGGCTCTCACCAACAACGTGACCTTTGTGCGGTACAAAGATCTGTACGCTGCTGCTGCAGAGATCATCGGCCTCATGCTGAAGAACCTGACCCACACGCCTGAGGTTTGAGCGTCTCTGTTTCACCTAGTTTACCCCATTATGATTTCACTGAAGGCACCTTCCACCACCATGTGACCTGCTCGTCCTAACCGCCGTTACAAGCTCGTTCATTTGGAGCAGAAGTGATTCAGTATTTCTTCTTGTAGCTTCATCAGGAACTCCTCAGCATGGCTGTAAACAAGATAGGAAACCTGAAGAGAATGAGCATGGATGACAAGTTCATAATATGCTTGAATAAAGTCTCCAAACACTTTCCTCCATTTATGGATCGGTGAGTTTGTGACGTTGATTTGAAGCTGAAGCAACAAACACGTTTTAAACGTGACTTTTCTGACTGTTTCCAGGTTCGTCAACCACCTGTTTTTCCTCCTACCGAAGTCTCACGGGTTCCTAAAGACCAGCTGCTTGGAGTGTGTGCTCGGCCGGGCCGAAGTCATCCCCGACGTCTTCCTGCAGCTGAAGACCTCCGGTTTCATCCAGACGATGGGCCACAGGTGGGTCCTGTCCTCTCTGGATCCCGGTCCCTCTGAGACCTGTCCGGATGCTTTAGGAAGGGCTTTAACCCTACAGATATGCGGAGCATTGGGCCTTTTCCCACGTTACACTCAACGGGACAATTGGCCAAAAATGTTGAGCTCTTCGATAAATGGAGGTCAAAACTGTCTCCTGCTTAGAATGTCCCCAATCTTTGCGTAATCGCCATTATTTCGACACTTTTCACAGAGAAAGTGCACTTGTGTTGACGTTAATCATCGGGTTCGATGTGAATCGTTCTCATTTGAGCGGAAACCGTCTTTCTTTCCTAAAAGGGAGGAGATGAAGCAGAGAGTGTGTCTCGATATCGTCCACAAGATTGTCGCCCTGCTGACCCCAGAGGAGCTGCAGGAGGTCCTGGGACCTGTGACGGCTTTCATCTCCCACCCGTCACCTGTGTGCAGAGAGAGAATGTACGACATTCTCATGTGGATCCTGGACAACTACAGGTAACGGACACATCAGCAACCTGCTCGGGAACGTTGGCACCACATTGGAAATGTGGAAATCAGAGCTGAAGTTAACATTGTGTTAAACGTTTGTGCTCGTTATGGGCCCAGCGGAACATCATATTATCATATTATGGAGTTTTACACGATTTGTGTTGATATTTAGTTGTTTGTGTTGCGTCTCTTTCAGTGATGAAGAGAGCATGGAAGACAGCACCTCAGTCAGGATCTTGGACGTTGCTAAAGAGTCACTCCTTCAGGGATTGTCTGAGGAAAACCAAGGCTTGCAGTCAGTACCCACACACACACACACACACACACACACACACACACACACACACAGCCGTGAGCCGTGTCTACCGACACCACACAGGCACCTCTGGGTTGGTCAAAAGGAATCAGGTCTCAATAACTGGGGCCAGACTTCTGACGGCTTCTTGACACAAACCGTGTGGAATGTGTATTTGGAGAAATAATTCCAGGATAAATTTCCCAGAAACAGTCTCATAACTACGGGAAGATTCAAATCTTGTAATTATGTCATGAGCTGTGATTTTTAGTCATTACTGAATGCAGCGTCCTTCCATACATTAAAGCTGGAATCCAAGCAAATGGCTTTGGTCTTGTTTTAAGGCTCTATGTTCGCAACTTCTGGAGTCAGGAGAAGCGTCTTCCCGCTGCCACTCTGGAGCGAATGTTGGCGGTGTTGCAGTCTCTCTACTCCAGCAAGACGGAGAAGTGCTTCTTGAGTCTGGCTACGGACCTCCTGCTGGAAATGACCAGCCAGAGTCCCGACTTCCAGCGCCACATGTTTGAGTATCCGCTATCGGAGTGCACCTTCCAGGTCGGTTCAGCTTTGCACCTTCTGCACGTCCGCTCAGCAAATGAACGATGGTGAGATCATTCTGTCCCGTTCTTTAGGACTATCGGATTGATTCAAACTGGCGCGTCAGGAGCACAGTGATGACTCCCATGTTTGTGGAGACCCTGAACTCTCAGGCTCAGGAGAGCGTGGCATCTCAACCTGGTACCATGAAAGGGAAGCTGCGAGCCACCCAGACCTCCCTGGAGTTCTCCCAGACCCAAACAGGTATTCGCCTGCACAGGACTTAGCAAAGGTCAGGACTTTCGTACTTCCTGAGAGGCCCGCGCGCTCGACCCAAACCGGCCGTCGTGCGCTCCACTAAAGGGAGACGTGGGAGTTTGGAGCGCCCTGTTGTGATGTCCCACCTAACAAATGTGTTTATTCTATAGGGCATCGCACAACATATAACTGGCTGACAGGCAGAAGCATGGGCACCTTAGCCGAGTACTCGCTCGGCTCCGAGTCCGCGTCCTCGTCCTCACTGATGGTGTTTGATAAAGATGAGAGACGGATCAAAGCACGGAAGCCAGTAGGAGAAGGATTTGGCACAAAGCTTCTGAGTGGATCCAGTGAGCAGGGCGGAGGTCCCACCACAGGTAGGTGTTGGTAAACCGCTCTCTGGATGAAAGGTTTCAGGAGGACTGCGCTTCCACTTTGTCTTATTACTGTCTTAGATACTCTGTTGCCTTCATTATGTCTTTGAAGCGAGCGTTTAGGTGGAAATGTTTTGTGTCTGTACGTTAGCAGCAAACGAGCAGCGCAGCAACATCCTGGCGCTGCGGCGCAGATTCCTCAAGGATCGGAGGAACGCCAGCCTGGCTTACGCACAGAAGGAGATCCAACAGCAGCGGCGGAAAAAGGTAGCAAACATGGAGGAAAGATCCTGTTGATCTGCTCACGTTCTGCAAAGTACTTTATCTTTTTAAACGTTGTGGCCTCCGGACGTCCCGCAGGAAGAAGCAGCTGATAAAAGGCTGCAAAAAGAGGTTCAGGTGACTCTCTATCGGAACTACCGGGTGGGAGACTTTCCTGATATTCAGATTTCATACAGCAGTCTCATTACTCCTCTTCAAGCTCTCGCCCAGGTAGTCATGTTGTAAATGGCACCAACGCCATTGAATTAAGAAGGAACTGATGGAAGTTCTCCTGCTCTTGTCCTCCAGAGAGATCCTGTTGTAGCCAAGCAGCTGTTCAGCTCCCTGTTTGCTGGAATACTGGAAGAGATGGAAAAGCAGAAACCAAGAAAGGAAGTTGTGAAGATTAAAGAGGAGCTGCAGCAGAACATGTGTGCTCTGCTGAGCAGGAGCACCCTCTGCTTCCCTCCCTTTGTAGCATGTGTGCAGGTATAATCTGGACAGATTCAGGGCTTTGGCTACTGCCAGCAGAATGTTTAATCAGACTCAGAGTGACGACGCCTCAGTCAGCCAGAAAATGCCTCGTTGCTCTGTTCTTGCTCCTGTTGCCCCAGCTCACGTGGGCTGAATCGGGCACGATCTGGTCCAGGGCCTGGAGCCGGTGCAACATTCATGTTGGTGTTTTGAATTCCTTTTCTGTTTATTTGGGGTCATTGTCTCACTGGAAAAGAATTCCCCTGAATCGTAGTCCCGAGTCAGCTTTTCTTCCAGGACCTTCACAAGGCTTCCAGGACCTTCTGCTGCAGCGCATCATCAGATGTTGCTGTGCTTCACGGTGGCGGTTGTGGCTACATGCCAGTGTTTGCCAATCATAGTGTCTCCTAATGGCCAAAAGGCTCCTTTTAATTCTCCTGAGCCCATAACGGCTGTTTCCGAGTCTCCCTCCCACCTCTGGATCAGGTCCAGGACGCGTTCCTCTGAGCTTTCTCTCCTAAACAGCTGAAGACGGCAGGCAGCAGTTGTTAATGATCACCTCGCCAGCAACAACAGCTACAGCAGCAACAACTGCTGCACTATAGTGTGACCGCGGTTCTGTAACAAGCTAAATGATGGCTGGATGCTGATGATGCTTGCTGGCTGCTTTGGCAGGACATGTGCTACCACCATAAGGACCTGCAGCAGCTGAATCCAGCCCTGGTCAGCTCCACCTCCCTGCTCAGCCTCCAGCAGCCTCTGGGGGTCCTCCTGCTGGAGGAGAGCTTGGTGCACCATGGCGGCCTGGAGGAACCCCCATCCAAACGCTCTCGGGGCCATAAGGAAATACCTCCAGACACCAATAAATGGATCCATTTGGCCAGGTACTGACTCTTAGCATGAGCTCCGCTGTGTCGAACCAAACTAAATGTTTGCTGCCTTAAACTTTTCTTTATTCTTTCACTTGGCTGATAATTGATTTAGTTGGTTTAGGAAAGAAAAAAGATTCAAGATTTTTCACTGTCATGTTTCCAATAATCACAGGCAATGAAATGAGGTCAATAGTTTATGGAGCAGTGATGATTGTGAATGCACATGAGTGTTGTTCCCGGTGTGGTCCAGGCTCTACAGATCCATGGAGGACTACGACGTTGTTCGTGGGATTTTTGGTGGCAAGGTTGGGACCAAGTCCATCACCTGTGCGGCGCTTCAGGCTGAAGCCAGTTCAGACTACGCAGAAGCTGTGAAACTTTACAATGAGGTAAAACGTTGTGCTGTACTTGATTTCTTGCTGTTTTAGCACAGTCTGCTAAGTTTCTTCATTTCTGGGTTCCTTTTAGCTTCATTCATAAAGTGGGCTAATGGAGACAGAGCTTCATTAGACGGTTCAAAACCGAGCCTTTAAATCCACGATTGTTGCAGGGACTCAGTCCAACCTGTGTTGTTTGTGTCCTCATTCAGGCTCTAAACACGGAGCAGTGGAGCGATGGCGAGCCTGCTGAATGTGAGAGGGACTTCTGGGAAATGGCTGCGATGGAGGCGTACAGCCACCTGACTGACTGGAAGTCTCTTCAGTACTGCTCCACCGTCTACATCGATGAGGCCTCCCCCCCCGACCTGCAGAGGATGTGGTCAGAGCCAGTCTACCAGGTGAACGGTCCACCCAGTACCAGCCCCACTCTTCAGGTTCAGCCTCATTCACTCACTTTGGTCCCATCACTGTGTGATCTGGTGACAGGAGATGTACCTGCCGCACATGATCCGCAGCATGCTGAAGCAGCTGCAGGTGGGGGAGCGGGACCAAAGCCTCCTCAGCTTCACCGATGAAGCCATGTCGGTGGAGGAGCGCAAGGATCTGCTGGAGAGCCAGTACAGCCAGGAGCTGGGCCTGCTCTACATCCTCCAGGAGGATTACGACCGCGCCAGCTACTACACCAACTACGCCTTTGAGCTCTTCATACAGGTCTGTGGCTCCGCAGCTCTGACCTTTTATGACCAGTTCTACGGTGACGCCTTTGTAGGCGTGACCCAAACATTTTTATGAAGGGACCTGTCAATAATGGCAAATATTGATAAGTGAAACCCAACAGGAGCTGCACTGCAGCCATAATTCCATGTTCTGACATTCCCAGAATTATTCCAGCGTGGACTCGCTGATGACCCAAAGCCGACTGACCATGCTGAAGTCGGTGCAGGCGCTGACGGAGATCCAGGAGTTTCTGCTGTTCGTTAAAGGAGGCGGTGAGTGACGTGCTGCTGCCCCCCCAGTTAACCAGTTAACCAGGGTCAGTTAACCCCAAATGACTTGTGTTAGTTTCCGTGAGCTCCGTCAAGCAGCTGATTGGACGATGGACGGAGCGCTATCCTGACCCCACGGTGGATCCCATGAGTCTGTGGGACGACATCGTCACCTCCCGGTGGGTCGGTGTTGGGGATCATCTGCAAATGTGTGGCAGCAGGTTTTTGACCACCACTAATTTCATTGCAGCTGTTTCTTTTTGGACCAAATCAAGAGAAGGATGAGGCCCCAGGCTCCCAGCGACAGCATGGAGGCCCAGGCTCCCAGCGACAGCATGGAGGCCCAGGCTCCCAGCGACAGCATGGAGGTGGACGGTTCAGACGGCACGCCGGCACCGCTGGACACCTTAATAAATGAGTGCAAGTTTAGCATGAAGCTGCAGATGGCCGACAGCGCCTGGAAGCAGGTGAGGGAACAAACGCCTGCTTTTCCCTCTGTTGGGCCTCAACAAACTCACATTCTACTGTGGATTTTGCTCTCAGAATAATTTTGCCGTGGCCACCAAACTCCTGAAGGAGCTCCAGCGGGAGGCCAGACGAGAGCGCGGCCGGCTGCTGCGCTGGGTGCACAGTTTCTGTGGCTACGCCCACAAACGCAGCCGGACGCAGGGACCCGTGGAGCAAATCGGCGCCATGCTGAGGACTGTGGCGCTCCTGGGTGAGCCGCTAACTGCAGCTAACTGCAGCTAACTAGTCGCAGTTAACCAGTTGTGATGCTTAATGCATTAAAACCCTGTGATTTTAATAGTTGTATGATGCAACAATAATCCCGGTATTTTCGGGCGCTCCGCCACGTTTGTTTCCATTATTGTTGGTTCTTCCCGAAACTTCCCCAGTTTAGATCCGACCAGTGCCAAGGGGCAACAGTCAGGACTTTTATTTCCTGTCAGGTGATTTGGATCCAATCAGAAAGGGTTTGGTTAGCAAACAATATGCAAAAGACACATTACTCAAGGAAAAGAACACAAGAGCCACAGGGGGAACACACGGAATCAGAACCGCTGGTCAACGGGTCAGAACCAGCAGGTGTTGAGTGACTAGGTGTTGTTGGAGGAAGAAATGAGCCCAAATATTTTGATCGGGATCGGTCCAATGTTCTGCTGCTCGGTTTAGCGACGAGAGCTGGAAAATGATGGATTTGACTGCACGGTTTCTTCCACCGTCTCCTGGCAGAGGACCTCCAGACGGAGAGCTGGGCTGTTCCAGCTGTGTCCAGATGTCAACAGCTCCTTCAGGGTACTTCCTTCACTATCCTGGTAGCAGCCGTGAGTAAAAGCCCCTCGGTGCTGGGAAGTATCAAAGCCAACAAAGCAGAAAGTGTTGCTAATCTGGCCGGAGTGTCGTGGCCCACTCGGAATCTCAAGGTACCTTTTTCCATTTTCCTCCCAATAATCCACATTTCTGTAAGAACAGTTGATTTGTGATTCTAAATATTTGACCTCTGAAATCTGTGTCCTTCAGGAAGTGGAGGCGGGGCTACGGAAAAAAGCGTGGAATTTTCTGTCTGAAGCCTCCAGGAAGGCTGATGAGGAAGTGCAGTCGTGTCCTCAGGACTGTGTGGACACGAGCAGCATCACCCAGACCTACATGGCTCTGGCCAACTTCTGTGACGGAGCGCTGCGAGAGCACGAGCAGGGCGACGCAGGTGGGTCGGGTCGGGGCGGGGGGGCGGGGTCTGTGGGGGTGTTAGTGTGGGCGACCCTATGTGGGCGACACCAATCTCCGGCAGCGGCTCCAGACCTTTCGGGGTTTTGAGTGATAAACTGGATTATGATGGAAATATCAGACCAACATTTTTGGTATTTCTCGCTGTCCAACTGCCTGAAGTGAATCGCCTGCTGAGTGCACGATAACGTGCACGTCATCTGTACATACCTTCACTCACCAGACACCGTTCTCTCCTCATGATCCGTCTCTGTGGCTGCAGGAGGCGACCCCCCAGACCTTCTGCTGCTGCCGGTCCATTTGGTGGACAGCTTGTTAAAGGCCCTGAAGATGAACTCTGAGGAGGCGCGGCTTAAGTTCGCTCGTCTTCTTCAGATCATCGAGCTGTACCCTGCAGAGACTCTGGACCTCATGACCAAAGAGGTGCGTTCTCCAATCATAAATATCCTCTAATTGTTGTCCTCAAGAACGTTTCCAGTCATTTAACTGTTCAATTGGGAACGTTTAGGCCAGATTAGGGAAAGATTGTGTAACAATAGTTCATCTCTTCCTGTGCAGATGATGTCCGTTCCCTGTTGGATGCTAATTAGCTGGATTAGTCAAATGGTCGCCCTGTTGGACAAGCCTGAGGGGGCAGCGGTCCAGCACTGCCTGGAGCAGATCGCCAACAGCTTCCCTCAGGCGCTGGTGTACGCGCTGATGATCAGCAGCGAGAGCTTCCAGTTCCAGGACTCGGTCAGAGGACACAAGCAGCGGGAATTTGTTAGCAGGTAAAGTTGTTGTTGTCTGGAAAATCCTGGCTAGGGTTAACCCCTAACCCTGCCAAGAGGACGTCATTGTGTGTGTGTGTGCGTGTGTGTGTGTGTGTGTGTGTGTGTGTGTGTGTGTGTGTGTGTGTGTGTGTGTGTGTGTGTGTGTGTGTGTGTGTGTGTGTGTGTGTGTGTGCGCGCGTGTGTGCGTGCGCAGGCTCAGAGGCCTGCTGGATCAGGGAGGGGCTGTGAAGAACTTTGTGGACGCACTGATGCAGCTTGCAAACCCAGAGATGATTTTCAAGGTAATAAGTGCAATTTAATGCTTCAGTAATTAGTGGCTCGTTAACGAGGGTCCGTTCCTCCTGGCAGGACTGGTGGGACTCTCTGAAAAATGAGATGGGAAAGCAGAGCTTCACCGAGGAGACGATGAGCGACCTCTATAAGGACCTGTTCTCCTCTCTGGGCCACCACACCAGCGGTCAGGGAACGTTCCACAAGAAGTTTCTCCAAGTGCGTCGCTGGTTCTGAAGCAGCTTCCCCAGCAGCGTCCCACCCCCCAGCAGCAGAACCAGGGACTCCGAGCTTTTAACGCCTCCTTCCATCCTGCAGAGATTTGCTAAAGAGGTGGAGAAGCTGCTGGGGCCCAACGGCGTCACGCTGTTCCAGAAGAGACGGGACAAAAGCTTCGTGCGGCGGGTGGACGAGCTCGCTGCGTCCATGCGTAACTTCCAGAAGGAGCCGGGGAACCTGAAGGAATACTCGCCGCGGCTCAGTGGCTTTAAAGCCGACACGCTGGGCAACGAGCTGGAGGTGCCAGGTGAGCTGGAGAAGCTGCCCGTCCTGTGGTGGATCAGTCCAGGAATATTGGGATGGAATGTTCGGAATTCAGTGGTCACATGTTGTGTTTAAGGATTCTTTATTCCACTTTAAAACCCTTTTGTCTGATCTCGCATCCTTTTGAGTGACTGAAGACTTCCTTCTGTTGCTGTAGGACAATACGACGGAAGATCAAAGCCGCTGCCCGAGTATCACGCCAAGATCACGGGCTTTGATGAGCGGGTATGTTCCAGTGGCGTCCCGACGCCTCCGCTGCCGCTGCCCAGAGGAAATCCTGAATTAGGTGTGAATGTGGGTCCTGCAGGTGAAGGTCATGTCCTCCATCCGGCGGCCCAAACGCCTCATCATCCGAGGGGACGACGAACGCGACCACCCGGTTCTGGTGAAGAGCGGCGAGGACCTCCGACAGGACCAGAGGATTGAGCAGCTCTTTTCTGTCATGAACATTTTGCTGAGTAACGACGCCGCCTGTGCACAGAGAGGCCTGCAGCTGCGCACGTACCAAGTCATCCCATTAACCACCAGGTGGGCGGGGCATGTGTGGTGGGTGGGCGGGGCATGTGTGGTGGGTGGGCGGGGCGTCTGGGGCACCTTCTGCCAAATAGGGATGATAGAAACAGAGGAGACCCAGGAGGAGGGTTCCATGAGATGTTCCAGGCGTCCTCAGAACCACCAAAACTTTACTGATGAGTGGATCCAACCTCGTTACACTGACCAAACGTGCGCTCTCTCCAACAGAATCGGTCTCATTGAGTGGATGGAGAACACGTGCACGCTGAGGGAGTTCCTGTGCGCCACAATGACTGCAGAGGAGCAGCGCACGGCAGCACGGTACGTTTCACGTGCACGACACCTTCGATTCTGATGAATATGAGGAGAATCAGTCTTTATTGAAATCATCAGAGTCCAAACACAAGCTCGGTAACGGGACGAGCAGCTCGGCACCACCGGCCCAAACGTCCTCCCATCTTCAGACACCAGAACCGTGCTGGTCTGGGACGGATCCTGCAACAGAAACGTGTGTTTAAGACTTTGTTCTGTGTTTACAGGTGTCCTGAAGTCTACAACGCCTGGCTCGCCACCTTCGCTCCCAAGAACACGACGGGCGTGTCGCTGTACGGCCACGCCTACAGGTGAGTTCCTCCTGACGAGGGTCGGACCTTCAGCTAAACCTGATCTGCGTCAGCATATGAAAATAACCTGGATTTTGGGGGTTCCAGGAAAGCCGGACGGGCCGATGCCGTCAACAACTTTGTGAAGGTGGTGCAGCGGGTGCCCAGCGACCTCCTGAAGTAGGTGCACGCCAGGGGCGAGCTGAGGCGTGAAGGTGGAGACTGAGGTGTTGTGTGTGTGCAGGAGAGCCTTCCTGAAGATGAGCAGCAGTCCCGAGGCGTTCCTCTCCCTGCGCTCCCACTTCGCCCGCTCCCACGCGCTGCTGTGTGTGAGCCACTGGCTCCTGGGCATCGGCGACCGCCACCTCTCCAACTTCATGGTCAACACGGAAAGCGGCGGCATCATTGGCATCGACTTCGGTCACGCCTTTGGCTCGGCGACGCAGGTGGGCCAGAACCCGTGCGGCACGTGCGCGGCGGCCGCTCCGGGGACGCTCACGCACGTCTCCGTCTGCCTCCCCAGTTCCTCCCCGTGCCGGAGCTCATGCCCTTCCGGCTGACGCAGCAGTTTGTCAACCTGATGCAGCCGCTGAGGGAGTCCGGTCTGATCCAGAGCGTCATGGTCCACTCGCTCCGGGCGTACGGCGCCGACCCAGACCTGCTGCTCAACACCATGGACGTGTTTGTCAAGGAGCCCCTGCTGGACTGGAAGGTAACGTTGGAATTCATCCCTGAGTAATGGAGCGGGAATCGGTGCAGGGAGACCGGAGGAGTTCCCAGTCATGTTCATGGACACGGCCGGATCTTTGTGTTTATCCAGAACTTTGAGCTGAAGCAGCTGAAGAAGGGAGGAACCTGGACAGAGGAGGTGAACACCAGAGACATCAACTGGTACCCCCTCCAGAAAGTGGCCTTTGCCAGGAGGAAACTACAAGGAGCAAATCCTGCTGCCATCACCAGGTAGGCCTGGACACAAGGTTAGAAACCTCGTTCATCTCCCCCTGCTCTGGTACCTTCACTAAGACCTCGTCCTGCTCTTTAAAGGTTCTCAGGTGCCCCTCATGTTCTGCTTCCACATGCTGGGCCTTTTTTAAGCTCTCCTGGACAGATCGATGGCAGGTTTAGCCTCACTTATTAAAACCTGGCATCTCCCCCCTCCTGCCCTCTTCTGCCTCAGACCCAAATAAAAACAGCAGTGACGTTAAAGACACTGGTTATAAAATAGAGTTTGGGTTAGAAGGTCTCCACTGGGACTCTGTCCCCCAGCCTGTCAGTAACATTTGTACCTTTTTGTGCAGCGATGAGCTCAAACTGGGCTTTGAGAACGACGGCGCCTTCGCTGGGATGCAGGCGGTGGCCTTGGGTTCGAGGGAACACAACGTCCGAGCTACGCTTCCGCCCTCTGGCCTTTCCGTGGAGGATCAGGTCCGGTGTCTCCTTGACCAAGCCATGGATCCAAATGTCCTCGGGAGAGTCTGGGTGGGATGGGACCCTTGGATGTGATCAATGAAACATCTGCCATCATTGTCTGACCCATCGGAACCAAAATAAAAGTTGTTCCCAGCTTCATCCTAAACTTGTACAGCCTGATTCTTCTAACAGCTCCATGACTGAGGCAGCCCGACCAGTTTAAACATGGTTCCAGTGCTTAACACCATTAGAACCAGCTGGTTGTCAGGGTAACCTGCTGCTTTAGTTTCCATCAATCAAGGAAAGATTGAGGCAGAGCAGACGTTCAGCCAACTTTAGTGGGAATCATCCTTGGACATTAAGGTCGAGTTATACAAACCAACATCACTGGTTTCCACCATACAACCAAAAGTTAAGGGTTAATCTGCTGGTTAGCAATAACAGCTTAATATGTTGAGTACTCGGATTACTTTTTGGGGTCGTCATGGCTCTTTGTCCTCAACCAAAAACCACAATAAAACTCAGATAAGTCAAATCTGAGGGCATCAGAGCAGAGACCTGAACCCTCCAGGTGCCCGACTCACCTGTCGGCACCAGCGCCGCCTCCACGTCGGGCTGCTGCTGTGCTGAAGCTCCATTTAATCCCATCGTGACTCAAACGTGTTCTGTGGTTACGATTCCGGTAGTCATGGAAACAGAACGGCAGTGGTCCATTAGGGTTCGGGACCTCCTGACCCGAATCACCCAGCTGCTAACCCAGTCCCAGGGTTTGGAGCAGATCGACCTCTGCATCCAGACGATGACGTTCATGTTCCTCATGAAACCACTTTGCAAAGTTCTGCTGTGGAATCTTCAGTCTGGACACGGGTCTGTTGAGTCAGAACATCAGGGAACAGCAAAATCATCCACATCCATCCCAGACAATAAAGTTGTGCTCACAATTTTCCTGACACGTGGTTCAACACGAGTTTGGCTGGTTTGATCGTGCAGAAGGTACCTGAACTCCCAGGAGCCTCCTCGCCGCTGCACGTCTAGGAGAAACACGAGTCCTGGAAGGACGCACCTTCATCCCCTTCCTGAACGTGAGGGTCGCTCCTGGTTACGCCAAACCGCTCCTGCAGACCCACTCTGAGCGGCCAAAACAAATCCCAGTTTCTTCCAAACTTTTCTTGTCCCTCTGCAGCTGTGAGCATTCGTCCACGGAGACTTTTGACTTTACAAAATCACCTCCCATCACAGCAGAGACGCTGGTAGCAAAGGATCTTCACAAGGTTCTTTTGCCGACAGGTGGCAGATCTTGGATATCACCAAAACGTGGATTAGGGAGTAATTACTTTTCCACAAATGTCTCAAGGTCAGTGAAGGTCACTCGGCATCCATTTTGCTCCTGATCACAGGCTTGTCAGGAAGCTCCATCACAATAGTTTGAGATTGGAGGGCAGGTCCAGCTCCAGCTCGGCCTCTGAGAACCCCGGCCCTCCGAGAACCCCCACCTGGGGGTGGATGCAGGCTACGTTCTGCTGAACCAACGAGGCAGTGATGTCATCCTGCCTGTGCATCCTTTTGTGGGACAAGAATCCTCCGCCTGGACACCAAACTCCTGATGAGCACCAGTCGCTTCCTGTCTCATCTGATCCTGTCGGGCCACATTTTCAGGAGAAAACCCCAACCCGTTCAAATCCTGTTCAGTTCATTTTCCACGCCTGTTTAAACTACTCATAAGTTAGTTACACCTGGTTTTAAGTTAGTTAAACCAATAAACGGCCGTGACTCACCGTGATGGCGGAGTTGCCTCCAAAGATCCCAACAAACATCGAGTGAAAGAATCGATTCCAACACAATGTTGAGTCGCTTCTGGCGGCGACTCGACGCCTTTTCCAGTCCAACGATCCTCCGGCGATTCTCCGGCGATCCTCCAGCGATCCTCCAGCGATCCTCCAGCGATCCTCCAGAGATCCTCCAGCGATCCTCCAACGATCCTCCGGCGATCCTCCAGAGATCCTCCGGCGATCCTCCAACGATCCTCCGGCGATCCTCCGGCGATCCTCCGGCGATCCTCCAACGATCCTCCAGCGATCCTTATTAATCCTCAATCCAAAGTTCCCGAGATTCCATCCGCCAAATCTTCACTTTTGGTGTTTTTTTTTACTTTTTGTCCTCAGCAACAACCCGTAATCAGACAACCCAAAAGGAACAGAGAGTGAACCAGGTGCCCGACACACCTGTGTCTGCCTGCTCATCACCCCGTGCACGCCAGCTAATTAGTACCTTCAAAATAAAAGCTCGGCCAAATAAACTTACACAATACTAAATATCGAACAAACTAAAGGTGAATTCCTCAAAACTAAAACACAATAACAGGTGATTAAACATTACCAAATACCTCCAACGGTGGTAACACGTTAGTTTCAGCAGTTAAGTATTGATTGAGTGATCGATTGATCAGCCACTAACATGCTGTCCCCAGTTTTAGCCACTAGGGGGCTCTGTCGCCCTCGTGTGTCACATCTACATAATTCCCATATGGGAGCAGCAGGTGGATACTGGAATTATGTTGGAAGATCAGAAGCAACCCAACATGGTGAGATGTTTCCTCCAGAGTGAGTTTGGGTTCCTGAGTGGGTGTTGAGCGGTGGCAGAGTGGACGCACGCCTCGTTAGTTCGTCTAGATACGTTTGTGTGGCATTTGGCACTCGAAGAAAAATCTGTGGACCCCAGCACACATGGTGTCAGACATGTGGCCGTCCAAGACGCGCTGGTCTGTGGTCGCAGCAGAGAACTGGAGGGTCTGTTCAGGACCCGGGTGCACGAGTAGGGTCATCCAACTCTTCACACGGGGCCCTGCCAAGAGCTGGCCTTTCACCCACAGGGGTGTCCTGCTGCTGCCTGTATGAGGGTGGGATCCTTAGAGGAGAGCCTGCAGGGCCCCCTAGGGTTAGAGGAGAGCCTGCAGGGCCCCCTGGGGTTAGAGGAGAGCCTCCAAGGCCCCCTGGGGTTAGAGGAGAGCCTGCAGGGCCCCCTGGGGTTAGAGGAGAGCCTCCAAGGCCCCCTAGGGTTAGAGGAGAGCCTGCAGGGCCCCCTGGGGTTAGAGGAGAGCCTCCAAGGCCCCCTAGGGTTAGAGGAGAGCCTGCAGGGCCCCCTGGGGTTAGAGGAGAGCCTCCAAGGCCCCTTACAGTTAGAGGAGAGCCTGCAGGGCCCCCTGGGGTTAGAGGAGAGCCTGCAGGGCCCCCTGGAGATATGAGAGAGCCTGCAGGGCCCCCTGGGGTTAGAGGAGAGCCTCCAAGGCCCCCTGGGGTTAGAGGAGAGCCTCCAAGGTCCCCTACAGTTAGAGGAGAGCCTCCAAGGCCCCCTGGGGTTAGAGGAGAGCCTCCAAGGTCCCCTGGGGTTAGAGGAGAGCCTCCAAGGTCCCTTACAGTTAGAGGAGAGCCTCCAAGGTCCCCTACAGTTAGAGGAGAGCCTCCAAGGCCCCCTGGGGTTAGAGGAGAGCCTCCAAGGCCCCCTGGGGTTAGAGGAGAGCCTGCAGGGCCCCCTGGGGTTAGAGGAGAGCCTGCAGGGCTCACAATCCACATTTCTGTTTGCTCCAAAGTTGCCCCTTCTTGCCCCCTGTCGAGGTGCTTAGTTCTAAACAGTGTGATGAAGGAAATGCAAGATACTCCTGATGTGTTTTAACCACAACCTTCACTCCAAGCACAGGTGAAAACAAATAAATGTCAGACAGTGTATTGAAAATAAATCATATTTTAATATTGGTTGTGCATATTTGTCTTTCCTCCAACAGCTACATCGCTGATCATCTCCTTCGCTGAAACCATCTCCGGCTCCTCTTCTCTGGACCTGTCCAACGTTGCCTTGGATCCCTGATGGACCCTCTTGCGTACAGAACCTCCACTTCTAGTTCAAATCACCATTTCCAGACGTCGTCGTCCGTCTCCGTGATGAAACCAGAGTCCACTTTGTTGAGCTTCACTTCTGCGTCTTCATAGCTCTTCTGCACCAATAAAAAACCGCTTTTTTTCACTCCAAACATGTTTCACAAGCAGGCTAATGATTATTATTATTATTTTGGGGTTCGATCAAGACACCAACAAGATTTCATAGAAAACATCCGTCACATAGAAAAGCAGGACAGGTGTCCCTGCTGACGCTCCCTCAGTCTGACCTAAACATCGAGTCCCTTCCTCCTTGGTGGTCTCAGTCCTTCAGAACCGGCTTCTTCCCTCCAGTCTACGATAACTGCTTCATGTCGTACACCATCACCTCGGGTTCCTCCCCTTTGCTCTGGCTCAGGCTGCTGCTGGGGGCATCGCTGGCTCCCTTGCGACCCTTTGGAGGAGGGATGGGAATGGTTCCTTCGCTGGCGCCCTCTGCTCCTTCTTGGCCCTCTGCCACAGTCCTCTCCTTCTTCAGGTTAAGTTTGGCTGGGACGTTCTTGGCGATCGTCTCCTTCAGCCTCTCGCCCGACTGCTTCAGCCTCTCGCCCGACTGCCGGATCTTCTCGCGCCTCTCGGCTGTCACGATGCGCTCCCCAAACTTGTTGACCCTGCTCCCGAGGTTGTCGCGAGTCTTGCTGATGTTCTCCTTGGAGAAGGTGGCTTTGAAGCTCTCGATTCTGGTCAAGCCAGTCTTCTTCATCCGGTTGGCACCCGAGGAGTCCGCCTCCTCCACCACCATGTACTCTTCGTCTGATTCTGAAGGCGGCTCAAACTTGTCAGGTTCCACATCCGCTCTTTTGGTAGCGCTACAGCTAGCTTCTGCTGACTCGTGTCCAGGCGCGAGGGCCTTCACCTCCTGGTCACCCTAACAAGAAAACACAGAAGTGACAGTGGACCTGAAAGGCTTGTTTAACCCACTCATATATCTCACGTTATATCTTTAAATGGTGAATATTTCTTTGCGGCGCCTGCATCGTTTCAATCGTTATTTTTAGCGGTGCTGTTGGAGATCAGGTCCTGACTGACGTCACAGACCTGCTGTGGGGGAACACAAGCACCAGAACTCTACACAAACACTCGCAATTCTGATGGGACTGAAATGTGTCCCAGTAGAATATGTTAGGAAGAAACCTGTCGTGTTAGCATTAGCATAGCAACCACGTTGCCATGATCCTGCCTCCAGAAATAACCTGCAGCACCTGTTGGTGCAGCTCAGCCAAAGTTAACTTGTAGAGCAAATCACGACATGATGACATCCAGCGACGGACGATATCACATGACAGGGATGGAATGTTGGAACGCCAGCCAGGATTTTTAGATGTTCCATATTTACTTTCATGAAAGGCTTTGTTCCAAACCCCAGCTGATTGTTGGCTGCGGCTAAAATCAGTAGATTAACAAAAGCAGTTAAAACGAGGAGCTTTGATCAGCGTGGAGCTCCTGCTCCTCCAGGTGCGTCTCCTTCATGTGCTTATGATTAAACATATGATTATATACTGTGTGATATAGGATTAAACTCACTATGGGATCTGAATCCCTGCAGCATTGGGAACGTCTCCACGTGGACGCTGGCTTTTGCTTTTGAAGACAAACTGTTGTTCACACTTGTGTCGGAATGTTCACAGGCGGAGCTTCCGGGCTCCACAAGAACCAAAATCTGGACATGGGGAACGTTCTCAACAACCTTTTCCACACCAGCTCCAACACAGACCCCTATGAGCGTCGTTACTATCATCAGTATTAGTAGGGATAGTTTTAGAGCTAACAAGGCTAGTTAGCAGCTAAGAGTTGAGGCGCTCCCCGAGTGGACAGGGAGAGGGAGGGATGGAGGGCGAGAGAGCAGAGGTCTATATTAGGAGGTGGTCTGGAATAACCTCCATCAGCTGGCACATTCATGCTAACCCTCAACCTGATCCTGCTCACCCCAGATTTCTTCAGAAAAATAGCTTCATGTATTTTTTATGTCAGAAAGTTTGGGTCTCTATATATTTATGCCTAGAAGCACTTAGGAGATATAGCTCAAACCTTTGAGAGAACCAGCTAATAAAAATCCACCAACGACCATCAATCTGTTAACTGCATGACTTCATCCTTTAAGGATCACGTCAGCATGATAAACGTTATGTTTAAAGCCATTTTTAGTGATGGAGATTATAGATTTTAAACTAGGGCAGTTTTGAACTCAACGTTATTATATTAGCATTAGCATTAGCATTAACAATCTTAGTGCCGACATCTCTTTTCTATCGCATGACAGTTGCCTGATGCCAAAATAACCATCATAACGCAGCTGCTTAAGAACGTGTGATCGTGTGTGTGTGTGTGAGCGTGTGTGTGTGTGTGCGTGCGTGTGTGTGTGTGTGTGCGCTGATTATGCAGCTGTTCAGCTTCATGCTTTGATGTGAAACATTTAAAAGAGGTATTTAAGCATCTTTCTCATGAAACTACGGTTTCCTTTACATTCATCTTTAAATTGTGACCATCCAGCATCAGAAGGAACGGGTCCGGACTCAGAAGTTCCTCCTACCTGATAAATGACCACTCTGAACTTGTTCTTGGCCAGCAGGTCTGCTTGGGTGGCTTCCACTTTCTTCACCCGGATGTTCTGCGTCTCCACGCGCACTCGCACGTCCTTGATGTGCCGGCTGACCTTCCGGGTCTTCTCCAACAGGCGTTCAACCGTGGAGCTGGTGTTGGCGTGGTCGTTTGTTAGTTTGACCACGTCTGCCTGGATGGTCTTCACCGTGCTTTCAAGCTCCAACTGGCGCTCCTCCATACGCTGCTGTACATGGTGGACGCCATCCATCAGGCCCGCCACTCGCTCCAGCAGCGCCATGATGCCCCCTACATCATCACCACCTGCTGACAGGCCCGACTTGTCCGTCATCCTCCTTGGAGTTTGTGTTTGGATCAGAGGTCTGGGTTTGGTCTGAGAAAAGGTCCAAATCAAGAAGGAAATCTGGAAGCAGCAGGAAGACTGAACACATGAAGAAGGTTCCAGAGGAGAACCGGAGCAGTTGGGTCGGACTGCGACCCACCCGAAACCCACCCCAATAAATAACGGGTCCACCCAGAGGAGGGGCTAGAGGAGGCCCTAGATGAGGCAGAGGAGGGGCTAGAGGAGGCAGGGGAGGGGCTAGAGGAGGCAGGGGAGGGGCTAGAGGAGGCAGGGGAGGAGCTAGAGGAGGCAGAGGAGGGGCTAGATGAGGCAGGGGAGGGGCTAGATGAGGCAGAGGAGGGGCTAGATGAGGCAGAGGAGGAGCTAGAGGAGGAGGCTGAAGGAGGTTAGCTCTAAATTTATCTGGACGGTAACATGAGGCCTGAACTCCGGGACCTAAATGTATTTAGAGAGGTGGAAACTCCCTGCCTCATCCGTCGAAGCCCTAATCCCTGGGCTACGATTTGGCTCCCTGATGCGCAGCTACATCAACACCTCCAAACTATAAACACCATCGGCGTTGCCGCTTTCGAGGTTCTCCAACACCGCTTGTCCCACGTTGAGCCTGGTGCTCCTCACTCTGGATCATCTGGACTGTCTCCAGAGGTCCTGAAGGTCTCCAGAATACTGCTGAGGGTTCCAGGACCAGCGTAACCTGGTTGCAGGCTGATCGGGGGTCTCCAGCTGTCCAGGAGGCCCCGCAGCTGCTGCCCAAGGCCACCTCGGCTATATTTATCTGCGCCCGGCTTCACGTTCAGGTTTCAGTGGTAAAGGAACCGTGTGGGTGTGAGGAACGGCGCGGACTGATCCCAGAGACGGAGCAGAGATGGACCGATGCAGAGGCACAAACGCCGACGGTTCCGTGAAGAGCTCGTCTTTTTGGACCGGTGCTGGTCAGAATTCTGTAGATCTCCGCTGAGTTGAAGCTGCAAACGTTAGCCGACAAACTTCGACGGCGCCGACAACGTTGTTTTAAGACGCTTTAACACTTTAATGTATTTCATCTACAAGAGAACAAACATTTTTACGTATTTCATGCAACACTTACAGTAAATTGGGATGAGTTCTGTAGCTTATTCGTCTAAATTTTCTACCACAACAAAAGCACCACAACACTTCTGTACCATCGTTACGACCTGATAGGAAAACCTCAACAAAGACAAAGTTGTTTAAATTATCATTGACTTCAAAAACACACAAACACTGGAATCCATTTCCAGAATGGCGTCAGCAGAAAAATCGAATAAATGGAACCACAACAATCTGTAAACGTTAGCTTGGACCTTTTTAAACTGTAGAAAAAAGAGCATTTTGGTTTTCAGGTGCGACTAAATATACAAAAAATATCAAAATTTATCTGACTCAAAAGACAACTCGATGAGATCCACAAGAAAAACCAGCATCCACACACTCTACCGGTGGGCCCTAGGGATCCCAGCGGCACTAGTGGCGCCCCCTGGAGCAGAAAGGCCTTCAGAACACCAAAGAAGGGTCGATTCTGGACACGTGGGGACAGAGAGAAGCATCAGATATGAAGAAAACTCCCTGATGACGACACCTGGAGGCTCAGAGGCTCCTCTGCTTCCGCGATGTTACATTATCCACGACTTTAGTGTCAGAGGGGATTTCGGTTCAAGCTAGCTCACGCCCAGCAGGTTAGCTCTCAGCTCATTTATCCTCTGTCACCAGGACCAACATTTGCATGGGTAGCACAAGAATGAAGCAAACTCAAGCAAATTCTGCAGGAGACGTCACTACTCGTGTCGGGATGAAAGTTTAACAACAGTCAAAATGGAGCTGCTTCACATTCAACAGTTATCCTGAAATCAGAAACATGAAATATGCATCTCACAAAGTAACATCACATTAAATTCTCTAGGGACTTAAAAAACAACCTGAAGAAATCAAAAAAAGATTAGCGTGACTACGAGAGGGTCCACAGTGTTCCGGAGTCTTAGGGGATGGCAGCATCGTCAGAATAAAGGAACAGTGAGCAGATTTTCAAAATAAGGCCCCGGAAGAGAAATGCAATTGAAAAGAGGCACCAGAAAGACATGGAAAGTGTCCGAGATTTCATTTGTTCCTTCTTCTCCTGATGGCTACATCATCCTGGATGACGTTCCCGACGCAAAGTGACCCAGGTGCTGTTTCTGCCGCCGCCCCCGCTTCGTCTTATTGCACCTCCTGCAGGACACAGCAGGAATTACACCTCCAAGACTCACCTTTTCTCAACAAAAGTGAACAAAAGTGTCTTTTTCAATGCATTATAGACTTGTATAGCAACAATAGTAAGACTGTAGATACCTTGTGAAACACATCACCACGGCAACAATGATGGCAATTTGTACGGCTCCAATGATGGAAGCTATGAGGACGTAATGAAGCTTCTGGCCGCTCGGAACCACGTACAGAACATTAAAATCCAGCAGCTGATCACACTGAGGACCCCCGTACGAGGACTCACACCTGGCACACGCAGAAAAACACTGGTTCAGATTCATGTCACATGCAGCAGGACCACCAGGACACGCGTGGACGGACGCGGACGGACGCAGACGGACAGGGCGAGGCGTGCGTACCTGCAGGTGGCCATGTTGTGTCTCATCTCACACTTGCCATGCTCACAGAAGTGCTGGTAATTATCAGGACAGGGGGCGGGGCTGTCCACAAACTCCTCCCCTTCCCCAGGTTTGAACATAGCTGGAACAACAGATGAAAATGTCTGAGTGACGGTTCACCAGCGCCGTTCACCAGCGTTCACCAGCGTTCACCACCGATCACCAGCGTTCACCACCGATCACCAGCGTTCACCAGCGCTCAGGAGGCCGTCTCACCGTTCAGGTCCGGCTTGGCTTTGACGCCGTTGTCCTTCTTGGTTTTATCTGGAACCACAGAAGAAGAACTTTTCAGGGGCGTGTAGATGCACCGGTGCACGTCCGAGAGCCTCCTTCATCATCTCCTTAGTTCTGTTCGCTCTCTAGTTGGTTACCTTGACAACGTCCAACGTGTCTGATGTCGATCTTCTGCTGTTTGAGGCAGGAGGCCTCACGCACGTGGCACGGCGTGTCGTAGGTGACGCTGTCGCTCCCACACACGGGGTTGTCATTGTGGCCGTTACACACGATGTTGCACATGCAGCTGGACACACACACACACACACACACACAGGGTCACACACAGGGTCACACACACACACACACACACACACGCGTCATTTAACAGTCTGGTTATGCACAATAATGTCAACTTTCCATTAATAATAGTAGATAATTACTTTATGTTAAAATGTGTAAAATATTAAAGAGTGAATCAACATGAAAATGACCTAGTAAAAATGTTACTATTGTGTGTGTGTGTGTGTGACTGTGTGTGTGTGTGTGTGTGTGTGTGTGTGACCCTATGTGTGTGTGTGTCCCTGTGTGTGTGTGTCCCTGTGTGTGTGTGTGACCCTGTGTGTGTGTGTGTGTGTGAGACCGTGTGACCCTGTGTGTGTGTGTGTGTGTGAGACCCTGTGTGACCCTGTGTGTGTGTGTGTGTGTGTGTCCCTGTGTGACCCTGTGTGTGTGTGTGTGACCCTGTGTGTGTGTGACCCTGTGTGTGTGTGTGCATGTGTGTGTGACCCTGTGTGTGTGTGTGTGTGCATGTGTGTGTGTGCATGTGTGTGTGACCCTGTGTGTGCATGTGTGTGTGACCCTGTGTGTGCATGTGTGTGTGACCCTGTGTGTGCATGTGTGTGTGACCCTGTGTGTGCATGTGTGTGTGACCCTGTGTGTGTGACCCTGTGTGTGTGTGACCCTGTGTGTGTGACCCTGTGTGTGTGTGTGACCCTGTGTGTGTGACCCTGTGTGTGTGACCCTGTGTGTGTGTGTGTGTGTGTGTGTGTGTGACCCTGTGTGTGTGACCCTGTGTGTGTAACCCTGTGTGTGTGTGTGTCCCTGTGTGTGTGACTGTGTGTGTGTGTGACCCTATGTGTGTGTGTCCCTGTGTGTGTGTGTGTGTGTGTGTGTGACCCTGTGTGTGTGTGTGTGTGTGACCCTATGTGTGTGTGTGTGTGTGTGACCCTGTGTGTGTGTCTGTGTGTGACCCTATGTGTGTGTGTCCCTGTGTGTGTGTGTGTGTGACCCTGTGTGTGTGTGTGTGTGTGTGTGTGACCCTATGTGTGTGTGTCCCTATGTGTGTGTGTCCCTGTGTGTGTGTGTGTGTGTGTGTGTGTGTGTGTGTGTGTGTGTGTGTGTGTGTGTGTGTGTGACCCTGTGTGTGTGTGTGTGTGTACTGACAGCACGTCCTCTGAGTCTTCGTCACACTCGGCTCCAAACTTGCAGTTCCCACATTTGGAGACCTTCTTCACGTGACCAGATCCGTCATCATCTTGTGATACAATAACATAAAAAGGTTAAACATCTATTTATTGACAGTTTGAATAATCAGTGGTTTTAATCTTGGGGACTTATTTTAAAGGTAAACTCTGATTTACAGCTTCAATCCCCAATAAGCACAGGTGACGTTGAAGAGCATCAAAGAGCATCAAAGGTTCTTACCTCCATCAGCTGATCCTGATCCACCATCTGAAACAGACCCAGAAACTCCAATATGTCATCTGCATTTTTTACGACATACCTACAGCTACAGGTGTCGATAGAAAGAAACAGTGGTTACCATGGTAGCAGGGTCCAGCTGATTGGACCGTGATGGCTCTTTGCTTCTTACAGGCAGCTCTCCCCAGGAAACACTCGTTCTGGTACGTGTCTCCGTTAGAGCCACAGACTGGGACGTACTTCTTAGAACACTGGAATCATGATGATATCAAAGTTACCACTAGTTACCACTAGTTACCACTAACCAGCACCCACAGGAAACACTGGCGTCCTGGGATTCTATGCTGATTTCCAAGGGAAAAGAATAAAAGCAGAACATGATTTGACCAGCTAACACACTTATTTGTGGAGGACCATCTGGTTTAGGGAAGACTGATTTATAACAATTAAGACAAATGTAAATCAAAAAATGCTACCTTTCAGTCCTAAACTACCCCGAACAAGGGTAACTACCAACTACCAATGAGCTGCAAGCTGAGAGGGAGAGAGAGGATGGGGGAGAGAGAGAGGGCGAGAGACATGGAGGGAGAGAGGGAAATGGGGAGAGAGGGAGGGGGGAGAGGGAGAGAGGGAGGGCGAGAGTAACTCACCTGGAACAAACATCTACATTTGATGTCCCCTCCATTCTCCTCACAGGTGCCACCGAAGCGACAGGTGCCGGCGTCACACACCCGCAGGTCACTTTTCTTCTCTGAGAGGTCTGACGGACACACACACACAATCAGCAGCTGGTCCATCACAGGTGACCCACCTGAGACACCTCTGGGGCGTCTGCTCACAGGCTGGTGACCTCAGATCACCAGAGAGTTGCAGTTTAGTCTCTGGTCAAGATGAACTAACACAAACGATTCAGGTGTAATTTCCCAAGCATGAGCCAGGGATGAGAGGGTCGTGGCCCCTCCCCTGTCATTAGGAAATTCTTCAGATACCCGATCAGAACTTGCTGCTGTTCCCAGAACAGCTGATCTGGGAACTGCTGCTGCTGACGAACTCCTCCAGCGCCTCCACCAGTGACCCAAACCACCTCGTGGCCTCAGACGTACTGACAGAGACAGTTCCCTCCAGCAGACGGTTCCGCCCAGCAGAGACGGTTCCGTCCAGCAGAGACGGTTCCGCCCAGCAGAGACGGTTCCCTCCAGCAGAGACGGTTCCGTCCAGCCGAGACGGTTCCGCCCAGCAGAGACGGTTCCGTCCAGCAGAGACGGTTCCGCCCAGCAGAGACGGTTCCGCCCAGCAGAGACGGTTCCGTCCAGCCAGGGTCCATCCCAATGCACATTCCCAGTTATTTGGTTCCCAACAGAACACCAACAACCCATCGGACCGTCACTCCTGTCCCTTCTTGCTTCTCTGAAGCTTTTAACCACCGATGGTGGAATCTGCTCCAACATTTTCCCCTGAGAACTCCCCCCCCCCCCCCCCCCCCCCATTCGGGCTCTCGGGGGGGGGTCCACAGTGGGTGAAGGCCGGTCCCCCCTGGATGAGGTGCCAGCTCATTGCTGGGCCCTAGATGAGCATTTGTGGGTTCAGTACCTTGCTCAAGGGTACCTGGGCAGTGCTCTGAAGGTGTCCTGGCACCTCCCCCTACCAGAACACCTTTGGTACTGGGGCTGGAACCAAGAACCCTCCGCTCCTCAGGCCAGAGCTGCTTTTCTCTGTTGATAGAGAGCGTCTGGATTGTGTCCTGCTCAGGAAGCCCCAACACACAGGAACTGTTTACTCAGCAGTTTTATCAATCATCTGAGGCCCTGGTGAGGTCACGAGATCCCTCAGCTGATCCCTCAGCTGATCCCTCAGATGATCCCTCAGCTGATCCCTCAGATGATCCCTCAGCTGATCCCTCAGATGATCCACCAGATGATCCGTTGGCCCCCGGGTCCTCTACTGTTGTCAGACATCTACGACACACACTGCTAAACTAAACATTTTTCTATACAGTGAATCGAGAGCAACACACACGTTGTGTGTCCGGGGTTCAAGACTGCAGCTGTTTCACCGTCGTGTCCTCACAGAGGTGGTGAAACCTGCTGAGACGGATGCAGGATTAACCGGGTCACAGGATGAGGAGCATCTGCTTCTTTGGTTCCTGCTTCCTACAATCAATCAATGACTAGAACGATGAACGAGATCAGCATGGCTGCACCCTCAGGCTCCATCCACGCTCCTGTGCCCTGGTTGTTTATTACTATTATTGGATGTAGTCTGTGTACTTTCTCTTTGATTCATTGGGCTGATGTGTTTTCTCTGTACTCTGAAATGTAACAAAAGCTCAGTAACTTCAACCTCAACTGTTCTGCAGCACTTTCACTGATGTGGCAGCGTGATTTTATTGCGTGATGCTAAGAGGGTGTGTTGTTATTTAAGATTGTATTGGCACTTCATGTGTTCTGCATTGATTTCAGGACGTCCTGCTCACAAACGTCTGGCGGGGGGGGGGGGGGGGGGGGTCGACCGGTGTAAAAGCCCTTTGCTGCAATTTCCCTTTTCATCTCTCAAAGTGGATTTTCGGTCCCCGTTTGAGCAAATAAATTAGCCTCTTCATTCTATGGCCTCGGTGTGGGACAGGATGCTTCTAAAGGCCCAATAACCTGTTTCTCCGGTCTAGAGTTAAACTGCAGGAGAACATGTTATATTAATTGATCATGTTTCAGCAGATATCATCCGACATCACAGCAGATTAGGACGCTCCAGTTTACTGTAGAAGCTGGTTGCAACCGATCTGATTTCTGCATTATAACCCACAATGTGTTACGATACATGGTTGTAGAGGACCCGGACGCAGGCCAGGACACAGTGGCTGCAAGGGGAGCAGGAGCAGTCCCCCAGGAGACCAGGAACAGGAGCGGTCCTCCAGGAGACCAGGAACAGGAGCGGTCCTCCAGGAGACCAGGAACAGGAGCGGTCCCCCAGGGCATCAGGAACAGGAGCAGTCCCCCAGGAGACCAGGAACAGGAGCGGTCCTCCAGGAGACCAGGAACAGGAGCGGTCCTCCAGGAACAGGAGCAGTCCCCCAGGAGACCAGGAACAGGAGCGGTCCCCCAGGAGACCAGGAACAGGAGCGGTCCTCCAGGAGACCAGGAACAGGAGCGGTCCTCCAGGAGACCAGGAACAGGAGCGGTCCCCCAGGGCATCAGGAACAGGAGCGGTCCCCCAGGGCATCAGGAACAGGAGCGGTCCTCCAGGAGACCAGGAACAGGAGCGGTCCTCCAGGAACAGGAGCAGTCCCCCAGGAGACCAGGAACAGGAGCGGTCCCCCAGGAGACCAGGAACAGGAGCGGTCCTCCAGGGCATCAGGAACACAGGAACAGGAGCGACCCTCCAGGAGACGCAGAGCACCAACACACGACAGCAGAAGCGACCAAACACCCACACGAGCCAAACAAACACACTCCCCACATGAACACACACCCTACCAACACCAAGGAACCCGCACAAACACACTCCCCACACGGACAGACACCCCGGCACTGACAGGGAGGCACAACCTGCTTAAATAGGCAGCAGATGTAATTGCCTACAGGTGCGCCCACCTGCAGTGCCAGCTGCACCCAATTGAACTCAACACCGCCCCCTGCAGGCCAAAGACACTCAAACCATAAATCCCAACACACTGTGCTAAAATATCCTAAATGTCCTAAAATATCTGCATTTCCCTGGAAATAAGGCAATGCATAAATATTACCTCTTCTTTACTCTCCACCACTTAAATTCTGCCATTTGAACGTGAGCTAAAGACACAGTCAGTGGCTGGTTTAACATCCCTGGGCTGGTCCACCCTATAATTAACCCAAAATACACACACAGTTCAAGGGTAGTTCTGTTGTCATGACGACATCATTAATATGGAAGGGTGATTACTTCATTAAAACCGTCTAATCTGGTTGTGTTTCACCTGAAAACAGACAACCAGAGATGCTTGGAGGAGCCCTGAACTCCGATGCTGGGCTCGAAGGGAGATCGATGTCTCACCTGGACAGTCGCCGGGCTTCCCGAGGCCACAGTCCGGGCTGCCGGCGCTTCCACCCCGCGGGAACGAGCCACGGACTGCGTGGAGAAAGAGAACAACCAGCACACACCAAGAGCAGGAGAACCGGGCCTCTGGTACCATGTTGGGGGACTTTACGGCGACGACGTGTGGGGTCAGATTAGAAAAGTTAAAATCAGAGTCGATTCCGGACCTGGAAGGAAAACAAAACCAGGTGTTTCTTGGCTGCTCCGGAACTTTAACAACCACCGGGAGAATATCCGTGTGAAACCATGCAGAAAATATGTCTATGAGCCTGCAGTACCAGCTACCGGATCCCGGAGGAGAGCTGCTGGGACCCGTGACAACAAAGAGAAGCAGGCCGGGGCAACCCCCACCCCTCAGAGTGCGGAGCAAGCCTCCATCCCCGGTCTCCGCTCGCGCCCCCTTTAATGTTCTCCGGGCCGTGAAGGAACCAACCGAAGATCGGAGCTTTCAGTCAGAACACAGGACACGGGGACACGGGGACAGGTTCGGTGAGCTGGTCCGAACCTGGACGCTTGTGTGCGTGTGAGGGTAATCAACAAAGACCTGGTCACGTGACGACGCAGGCCCCTCCCACCCAGAGCGTGTGTACGGAAGCCCAAATCTGCCAATGTTGCCCTTAATTTAGGCGGGACTCGGAGTTTTAGCAAAGGCAAAAAAACATCAGAATTTTATAATTTCATTACAATGCTGTTCTGATTCCTAACGAAAATGTCCCAAAACATATTTTAGTAAGTAACATAATAGGTTCTGTCATTTGTTACGTGGGTAGTATAAGAAACACAGGAGTTATTCTTTTACAAAACACTTATTCGTTCACAAGTGGGTCATTATTATAAACGGGCAGTATCGCATCTATATAACTCCAGTCAGTAGATGGCACTGCCGGGCTGTAGAGGCATCAGGAGGTCGAAATGTAACCATCCTGAGTATAGGTAAAAAGAGCTGAAATTAATTTGTTAATGTCTCAAATAACCGGTTTTCTGTCCACGGAACCATCAGAAGAAAATCAGGCGCCTGTATTGGATTAATGATCAAATCAGACCAAACGGGGGTTCCTCTCAGCAGGAGGTCTTTTTCTTACGTTTGTGCCATCTTCACACACCAAAAACCTCTGAAAACCACCACAAAACCTTTCCCATAATACTCTACACATCTCGTGTGCTAAACACTACCTGAAAAAAGCTACATAACAAAAAAGGTTACAAAATGCCACTGTGTCTTTTTCCCCTATATAGACTTCACACAATGCACAAATTATGAGCATTAACAAAATTTCGTTGTTTTTTTTTGTGGAATTTCAGTTTTGTCCCTTAATTATTATTTTTTTCCCCCAGTAACACTTGATGCTATAATTTAGATGTTTTCATTTCCAGTGATTTTTATTATGCCTAATTCCAGTAGTTCCTTCATTTCGGGGTCTGGACTTAACTTGGTAGACCTGACATAATTCGATTAAATTAAAGTTTGCAGTTATTGTGACAGAGGAGGTGTGTTCTCCTTCCATAGAGGAGATGTTTTCTCCTGTCAGAGAGGAGGTGTTCTCTCCTGTCATAGAGGAGGTGTTCTCTCCTGTCATAGAGGAGGTGCTCTCCTGTCAGAGAGGAGGTGTTCTCTCCTGTCAGAGAGGAGGTGTTCTCTCCTGCCATAGAGGAGGTGTTCTCTCCTGTTAGAGAGGAGGTGTTCTCTCCTGTCAGAGAAGAGGTGTTCTCTCCTGTCAGAGAGGAGGTGTTCTCTCCTGTCAGAGAGGAGGTGTTCTCTCCTGTCAGAGAGGAGGTGTTCTCTCCTGCCATAGAGGAGGTGTTCTCTCCTGTCAGAGAGGAGGTGTTCTCTCCTGTCATTTCGTCCTCCCTCCGCACGTTTGAGGCTTCCTCGCGTCTTTGCAGCGGTGGAACACGCTAGAATTTAAACGTGGAGCCGTAAAAGAACCATGAAAGGCAGAGTCGGGAGGCTGGGAGGTGCGACGCTGTGGCTGTTCCTCCTGGGCTGCTGCTCCTCCACCGACCCCGGGAGAAGAGGTAAGTGTGGCCGCGCAGCGAGCGCGCTGAGCGGCGCACGGAGCCGCGGTGTCCCGCAGGGATTTACGGAAGTTTTCACTCACGGAAGCTCCGAACTTCGACTCATATTTATGCACGCATTTATAATTTTATTGATGTTGCCTATAAAAAGATGAATATGATACTCTTTGGTAGTAAGAAAGAAAAGTTTTATTTTAGGGCTACATTTATCGATTAATAAAAACGACACTGGGAGTCAGAATTCATGTCGGGAATGGATCCTGACTTTCATCTGCTAGTGCATCTTTTATCAGTAGTTTGACTGTAATCTCTAATAACTAAAATATATTTATACACCTTTTTTCATCTGTTAATTTAACTTTCAATCAGAAACAGTAATTAAAGCAGCCAAATGTGTTGCCCTCTTCATCCCCTTCTGGCTTCTTCCTCAACCGTGTCCATGGTGGAGAGATATTCTGGAGTCTTGTAATGTGACACATATTCTGATAGAAACACAAGCTAAACCAATAATTAACAATTTCAGTCAACTCAGCCCCTCGTTAGCTGACAGGGAAACCAAAGCGGAAAGCTCAGAGTGAACAGCTTCCATAGGGAGTGTCCCCTCGTGGACAGGAGCTGTCTCACAGTAGTTCCGTGAGTGTCGACATACCGAACAAAAGAACATTTAAGGTATCACGCAATAAAAGGATCCCAATGAACATTTTGTGTAACTGTATACAAAAGGTAAATGGGACTTGAAATGAACTACATTATATATAGAAGTGACCCTTGCAATGACCTTTTACACATATTAGGATCATAACATGAGCAACTGATCACATAAAAGGAAGATTACAGCTGAAAGGTGAAGTCAGACCCCCCCTCTAACCCTCTGAAATACGTATCATTTATCTGTAGAGTCAGTCTCATTAAAGCAAACACTTATGATTAACACATTATCTATCAGGGTATTCCCCAAATTCAGTAGGGAAAAACCTCAGAGAGGTTTCTGTGTTGGTCCTTCTGTTTCATCGAGCAACTAATTAACACAATGTTGGAGGAGACATAATATCCCCGTGTTGACTTCTTATCAGTCGAATAATAACGACGGTCTGAGCACTGTTTCTGCAGCCTGTCAACAGTCTGTAAGGTGGGAGAGAAGGCTGGTGTCAGAGCACCAGAGAGACCTGCATGAGGTCTAAAGAGAGCTCAGAGATTAAGAGGAGCAAGAGCATAAGGACATTTTTAGGTTTGTGCATGTGGGACATAACAGTGAGTCGGTGGAGGCTGACGAGGTGGTCTCTGCACCGCCAGGGCTTAGAGTGGTTTACCCTTTACCCTAACCCTAACCCTAACCCTAACCTTAACCCTCACCCTGACCCTGACCCTGACCCTGACCCTGACCCTAACCCTAACCCTAACTCTAACCCTAACCCTAACCCTTTACCCTAACCCTAACCCTAACCCTTTACCCTTTACCCTAACCCTAACCCTAACCCTAGCCCTAGCCCTAGCCCTAGCCCTAGCCCTAACCCTGACCCTTTACCCTAACCCTAACCCTAACTCTAACCCTAACCCTGACCCTGACCCTGACCCTGACCCTTTACCCTAACCCTAACTTTAACTCTAACCCTAACCCTAACCCTTTACCCTAACCCTAACCCTAACCCTAACCCTAACCCTTTACCCTAACCCTAACCCTAACCCTAACCCTAACCCTAACCCTAGCCCTAGCCCTAACCCTAACCCTAACCCTAACCCTAACCCTAACCCTGACCCTTTGGACCTATCAAAGCCTACCTAGGTGGAGGTCTAGGCTCTGACCCGCCCACTCCGAAAGGTGCATTTTCATTCGCTGACGTCAGTGTTTCGTTGACTGGCTGCAGTGTTTCCAGTCAATGTCCTACTGCATTACCTGACTTCTACGAGAATATTTTGATTAACTTGGTCTTCTCATCAATGATAGCAGGCTGGCCAGGCTCTGTGGCAGCAGAGCAGGCTTGAGTCTTGTCTCCTTGCCATAGACCCCCTGCTCGTTTGAGGTTCTACCTGGTATAGACCAATGACCACAGCTGGTGCTCCTCTAGAAGGACCTTATATCTGAGGGGTGCATCGACCCATGGTGTGAAAATGGTGCTGATGGGAGTGTTGGTATCTAGCAGGAAGGAGTTGCTCTTAGCTCTTTAACGTTCTTATAAGCTGTTAAAAAGGGTTATAAATGGGTCCTGACTAAGTCTTTTACTGGACTTTAGACCTAGACTGTCTTCTGATTTCTGTGGATCTGGATGAAGACCTGGATCGAGGTCTTCTTGAAGTTCTGCTAAAGTTCTGCTACTTATCTGATGTGTGAAAGTTCACGTGTGGCCTGAACTGCAGCCAGGAGCAATGGATTCTGGGAGATTTTCTGAAGAGGAATGTGAAAAATGTCAACTCAGCTCAGTATTTTCCAGGGTGTGTGTTGCTTCATTCTAACATGTGAAGAGCATGTTGGAGAGGATTAGCAACTTTCACCTTTATTGACTCTTTAAAATAAAGTGAGGAGTCAAAGGCCAGACAGCTTTCACCGTTTTGATTTATTGTCATTAGATATTATTTAAAGTATATCCTCAAGCAGTTTATTGTTCAGTTTTCCAATGATGAAAATACTCTACTACTATTATTAAATATTATTATTATTATTATTATTATTATTATTATACTCATTCTATCTACACTGTGGTTCTGTTTTCTCACTTAATAAAATAAGTTGACACTTGTAGCTAGAAAGTAATTAGCTTTTATTGTTGTTACTGGCGAGATTTTGGTTGATGGCAGCAGGTCTACAGACTGGTTTGAGGTCGCTTTATTCCAGTTTTTAGGTGTAACTCAGGTGAGGCTGAGTGGCTGTCACATTTCATAACATTTATTTATTAATAGAATTACAAAAAATTGCAGTTGGAATGTTCCTTCGTGCAAAAACACAAGTCAAGACCCATCGCCAGGCAGAGATTTCAGGTTTCATCCTGTTTTTCCCAAACACGCTAACATCACCGGTAGCTTTTCAGGTTACAATGAGATGATCTTCTATGATGACAAATTCAGGGTTTCAACCAGTATCAAGAAACCAGAAAGGAAGCTCAAAACACAGCAAATATAGAGCTGTACGTAGTAGAGAGGGAATAGATGCAGGAGTGGCCCCACAGCAGGGGGGCTGCTAGCTAAATGCTCGGCCCCCCACAACAGTTATGAACACACATAAAGAAATAAATCCACACAGCAAAAGTATTAAACAATAGTGGTGGAGGGGGAGTTTCCAGAGGGGATGGGGGGGTCTGAATGCCTCTGTCAGTATTCTAATGATTTTTTTGGTTGTTAATCAATAAAAGCGTTTAAGTGCACTTAAAAAAGATTGTAGTCATTATGAGATCGACAGTATGAAGGTCAATGCGACTATATTGATTTTCCCATTTTCCAGAGGCTTTAACGTACCACTAGGTTAGCGTTAGCTTTCAATTGTGAGCACACATGAACTTGCACGTGCATGTTGTTTTTACAGTTTGATCTGTAGCAGGATGTTGTTTTTAGCTCTATAATCAACCAGTGCGACCTAACTGTGCACTTTTAAGGATCCATCGGAGGACTTAAGCCCCAATTTTGAGACGCTTTGAGCAAAAACGCTGAATTGAAATATTAGCTGGAGCAAAATTCGGCAGTGATCTGTTCGACTTTACGTGAGTGATGTAAGTTTGAGACCATGTTGGAAGCCTTTCTGCTGCTCATGATGACCACCAACACCTGAGCAGCTCAGACAGAAGAGAGACACACAAACAATGTCATTCCTTTCTCACAGCCTTGGCTTGGGAGTTCTTGGTTTTGTGATCTTGTGTGTACAGAGTGTTTCTACAATGGTGAACCAGAAATGGACAGTTCTTCTGAGGGTGGGGGCTGTCAGGGAAGTCTGCAGACTGAAATGTCCTGGCCACACGCTAGCTTGTTCCAGCTTCTTTACAAACTGATTAACACATTTCTCTGCTTTTGCAGAGAACCTCTGGTTCCAGTCAGAACCATCTTGGACCCCATGTCCATTAATGGGGGTTGACTGGGAAACAGACAGAGGCATTGACCAACCAAGACGGTCAGACGGTCCCAAAGAGTCAGGCAGACAAACAATAAGACATTCAGTTATTTGATTAATGATAACAGACAAATTCAAAAACCTTCTTGTTTTGACAAGTCAGCTCATTGTTCTGGCAGCTGATTGGTTAAGTAGAATTGAGTGAACGCAGCAGTTTAGGAACAACTTGTGCAACCATTGTCGTCACGCTCAACATGGAGTCATTGTTGTCGAGCAGCTCCGCTTGCGTCCTCGTGGATTCAGTGTGTCTCATTGTGCTTTTTACGGTGCAACATTGGCCAGTTTTGAGGTGAGAGCGTACACGTAGAAAAGCTTGAATTCACCTGCTAATCATGAGGTGAAAGGTGGACGATGTCATCTTGTCTTTGTAGCCACTGATTTATCCTAATGTGCTATCTTTAAGATATAGAAATGAATCTTTATTTGTCCCACAGTGGTGAAAATGTCAGTGTTAAGGCAAGAAACAAGGATATAGAATATCTGGACACATAGTAATTTATTCATCTCATTTAAAGAAGCGTAGCACAATTAATGCACGTGCATTATGTTGTGACTCTAAATCCCATAATCCCACTAGTGAGGATTGGAGCTGCAAAACCATCTTAACCACTAATTACTTCTGTTGCGCCAGGCTATTGCACAGGAACTAGTTTTGGTATTTGCCCAAGGCTATTAAATTTGGATAAATAATTATCAAAGATAATTCTTTATTATTAAATAATTGGACCCAAATGTATTGGATCACCATGAGGTCACCCTTCTAATTGGTTAAAGCAGCCTCATAAACTACCCTAGGCAACTAGTTAACTTAATAACTAGAACCACCACGACTGTCCACCAAAGACTACCAGCTTGACAATTTGGGTTGTCGCAAGTTGTGATTAGTTTGGTCATCAGGTCATCAGGTTATGGTTTAATTGGCTCTGCATTGATGTTGGTGAAGGAACTCTAGACACTCCTCAACCCCACTTCACACGGTTAGCAATCTTAGTGAAGAGACTTTGTTGATCTTCTATGTTCCTGGCCTCAAGGCCTCAGCAGCCCCTTCACACACACACACACACACACACACACACACACACACACACACACCTGCACAGAAGGACACTGGGGGTAGATTGACTGTTTCCCTTCGTACTACCAGAACACCTTCCATGGTTTGTCCACACCAGGGCTAGAAGCTCAGTCCTCTACAGAGTCAACTACCAATAAAACAAATAAATGGATATTTGGAATCGTATAAGCTGAAATTTTTAAGAACAGTCAGGAATGTGCCTTTCCCAGTCACCAGTGGCCCTTCGCTCTGTTTACTTGTTGTCTGGCCTCCGATTTTAAAAGCTGCGGCACAGATTTATTTTATTGTTTCCCTCCCAAATGTCTGTGTCCCTCTATTGTTTCTATTTTTCAACACAAACAACATCAGCATTTTTCTGCATCCTCAGTCTCCTGCTTTGTCTTATTCAGCATCAGAAACAGGCCGGTCCTCTCCCAGCATGCCACTCAGCTGCTGGTACCGGCCCTCATACGTCCACTTCTTCAGGGTTCCTCTAACGGGTGCATTAAAGCTACTTGGGATGGTTCAGAACGTGGCGTCTGATCTTCAGCCCACCCAGTGGACCCTCACCACCCCACTGCTAATCTGCTCCCACTAACTTGAACAGTCATGCTGCACCTCGTCTGCAGCGATTGGGTCATGAGCTAGCTATACAGACACGCTAATCCAGGGGATTTTCATAGCTTGTTGACCAACAGTGCAACTACCTCCTGGGGCAACCTTCTCTTCCCTCCAAAAGCTCTTGAGGACACAGCTCTTCAGGAGAACTTGCTCTCCTAACAGCACTTATCTTTCTCTCCTCTCTTTACTCACCTCCACTCTCATTTCCTCCCGTTTGTGCAGCCCTTCCCTCCCTCTCTGTTAGTTGTTAGTAGCACATGGACAGAAACCTCTGCTAGTTGGAACATGTAAATGGAGGTTTAAGTGTCTAAATCAGTGTCCTTTTTCTTTCATTGTGGGTTCCTTCAGGTATAGTTAGCAAAGCTCTTTCTTTCGGGGTTTTACTTTGTGCCAGTTTCTGTCTGTTATTGCTTTTTAGGGATCAGTCAATTCGCAGAATCCTGATCAAATATCTATTTTTTTACTTTTAATGTTCCATATTTATTGTTTTAC